>NC_049218.1:12903776-13088776 GCF_013347855.1 Anguilla anguilla | reverse complement strand
GATTTAGAGGGTACCATGGCGGGGGATCGAAACCCTGGGGGACTCGTATGCGGATCTAGAGTCTGCCACCCCATAGACTGCGCTGCGCGACTCACCCCATACAGAGCTGCCCCGAAATCCACTGGCAGATATGGTCCTTCTTGCCCCCTCCAGGTGCAGGATGAGGGCAGGCATGGTCCGGGCACTCAGGCCAGATGACTTCAATGAAAGGTGGCTGTTACACTGAGAGAGAGGCTCAGCCCAGGCCCAGTTCTGTAGTTCCCTGATACATGAAAACTCACTGTGTTCATGGCTATGAATAACTGTTACATAATGAGTATTGTACCTTATCGGACCTGTGCTTTGTAGTTGTTCCAGTGACCTTCAGTATGCTCTTATTGTATGTCGCTTTGGATAAAAGCATCTGCCAAATAAATGTAATGTAGTGTAAGAAATCCCTTTAACTAGTTGCCTGGGACATTTTAGCTAAACTGTATAGAGGGTGATTTTTATGACTATAATTCCAAAGAAGTAGATTGTTCTCAAATCTACTTTTAATTGTGTGAGAATGAGTGGGGGACACACTCCAATCCCCCGCTGGTAATAGTACTGTAAATGTGATGGCTGTTGATAGACTTCCTGGAGGCAGAGAGGGCTGTAGTTCTGGACCAGTTCTCGTTTCAGTGACACTTGGCAAGGTAGACACCATCGCAAATAACTAACTGTCCTCGTGACAAGCAAGTGAGATTTATCTTTCCTGGAAAGAGGGCTAAATATTATCTCATTTTTAGAAACCGAGGAGCCGGTATGTCAACTGCCAAAACCAGCAGGAGCAGGTTAAATGTGTCATGATTGCATGACTGAACTTGAGACATTTTCTTTTTTCTTCTTTTTTTTCTTCAGCACATAAATCCCCTCATGCTTGTCAATGCAGTGAAGAACATGGCTGCCTGCAGCGTTACTGCTTTCTGTCAGCGTGTGTGGCTGCCTGTGTGTTTAAGACTGTCGACAGTATCCATGTCAACAACGGTGTGGATATATGTCTCTGACTTAAAGACTTTGTGCATATACAGTTAAATACAAAAGTATTGGGACAGTACCATCATTTTTGTTGTTTTGGCTCTACTCCAATGCTTTGGATTTGAAATGAAACAGTGAATGTGAGGTTAAAGTGCAGACTGTCAGCTGTGTTGTATTTACATCCTTGTTTTGTGTACAACAAAAATTGTATCACTGTCCCAGTACTTTTGTATTTAACTGTATGTCTATGAGTTAAAGACTGCATGCATAAACAGTATGTCTGTGAGTTTATGATGAGATCATGTGTGTGCCTATGTATCCGGCTGTGCATGTGTACGTGTGCCTATGACTTATAGACTGCCTGTGTGTGTTACAGGGTGCAGGAGCTGATGGGGTACAGCCCGGAGGATCTGCTGGGCCGGTCCGTGTATGATTTCTACCACGCGCTGGACTCAGAAAGTGTGACCAAGAGCCATCAGAACTGTGAGTGTGTGGGCCCCCCGCTCCCCTCTCCCAGAGCCTTATCTAACCAGACCATCAGGCGAGACCTTCTCTTAACGCACATTCAGACCAGATCAGTCCACTTCGGACCGGATCAGTCCACTTCAGACTGGGTCAGCCCCCCTCCCCCTACACACACACACACACATACATACACATACACGCGCCACACACCCACACGCACACGCAGACACACACACGTACATGCGCCACACATATACACATACGTGCACCAAACACACACACACACACACACACACATACATACACATACACGCGCCACACACCCACACACACACGCAGACACACACACGTACACGCGCCACACATATACACATACGCGCGCCAAACAAACACACACACACACACACACATACATACACATACACGCGCCACACACATGCGCACACACACATACACACGCGCATACACAGACACGGGCCGCACGCACACACGCGCGGGCACACACACACACCCCACACACACACACACACACAGATAGACACATATTTCTGGTCATGGCACCTGTCTAGTTTGGATCCTGTTCAAATCACAGCAGATCTTAGGGATGAGGGATATTTTGCAGCAGCTGACCCCCCCCCCCCCCCCCCCCCCCCCCCCCCCCCCCCATCTCATTGTGCTGATCACATGACACTGGGTGTCAGAAACTATTTCAGCACTCGTGGTTCTGTCCAGCCTGTTAATTATCCACGTGCAAGGAGCCTAATTAACACCCGTCCATGAGCCCCTAAGCCAGCAAGCACATGGAAGAAAGGAACAAAAACGCAAAAAAAAAGCTAAATAAAATGAAAGAGCGAGAAGAAAGAGAGAGAAGGAGGAGGGAGTGAGTGAGACAGAGGGAGCGAGAGCGCATGATCCGATTAGAATCTCTGAATCCTAGAGGGACAAAACCGTGAGGATTAATTCAGGTGCTTTGGTGCGGTTCCCAAGGTTTACCGTTACACTGACGTGGCGGAGCAAGAGCAAGGCTGCTTCAGGTGCCGCTCTGCCCAGGGTACCAGACCCAGAGTAGTGTGCTGGGCCCTCAGCTCTCTGGGCTGCGGACTAAGCCACTGACCCCTTTTTCCTTTTATTTCATAACGCCATGAATCCCTCTTTGTTTTTCATTTAATTAAAAGGCACGGAGTACTCTGTGGAGCCCTCTCAGCAGTATACTGGGTTTCTGTCTGCTCGCTGCTGTCTGTGACTATGTTCAGCCACCTCCAGGGCTTTCACTTTTTCATGTCACCTATTCTCTCTCATTCCCCCTTTCATTCTGTCTCACTCTCATTCTCTCACTCTCTTTCATTTTCTGTTTGTCCCTCTCATTCTCTCTATCTGTAATTCTCATTCTCTCTCATTCTGTCTCACTCTCATTCTCTCTCTTTTTTTGTTTGTCCCTCTCATTCTCTCTATCTGTCATTCTCCATCTCTCTCATTCTCATTCTCTCTCATTCTGTCTGTCCCTCATTCTCCATCACTCTCATTCTCTCTCATTCTTTCATTCTCTCTCTCATTCCCTCTCATTCTCCCCCCCCTCTCTCTCACTCTCCCTCTCCTGTGTCTGTTTGTCTCTCTCTTCTTCTCACTGAGTCCATGTAAATTGGGCTGAGGTTCTTCATCTGTTGAGCGTCCGTTGGCTGACTTAGTGAGCGCAGAGACGCGCCCCACTCTGACGCTCCGCACTGCACCCCCCGCGCCGCGTGCCCACAAGGCCCCTTCTGCCAAATCGCATTTCGGAACGCGCGTATGATTTATGAATACAATTCAAAAGGAGCCTTATTAGATTGTTTGTGCTGCGCAGAGCCTCGGCCTGCATTAAGACATCCTGAATCCCATTATGGATGACCTGCCCAGGGACAGATAACCAGCCTGCATCTGGTAGGGGAGGCGTGTGGCTGCTGTGGTCCAGGTGTCCCTTCCATAGCAACCCCCCCCCCCCCCCCCCTCAGATTAGGGGTTAATGAGGCTTTCAAGGGAGATGGCTTCTCTCCGAGATGACATCTACAAATAATTAGGATCTTTTCTTCTGTGTCTTGTGAAAAAAAAAACAAAGAAAGGAGAGAAAGATTATTTACCAGAACGATGTCTTGTGTTCTTGTTTTCTGTTTGTTTTAAGAGCGTGCGTTCATGTGTGTTTTGTGGGCTCATGTGTATATGTGTCTGTTTGCAATGTGCATGTGTGTTTTGTGGGCTCACATGTGTCTGTTTGCAAGTTTGTGTGTGCATTTCTGTGTGTGTGTGTGTGTGTTTGTCTGTTGGTGCATGCGAGTGTTAAGTACTGCATGTTAAGGAGTGGTAGGGGTTAGTGATAGGTTAGTGTTGGGTCACCTCTCACTGCAGTGCAACAGTAGGCAATGCCCATAAATGAGCCCATCCAGATGTTCCCAGGAACCCCTTGTGAACTGCTTGTGGTGGGATTTAAACCTCTGTTGAGAGGATTCTCATTGGATAAAAGGTCCGTTCTGTTAAGAAGAGATGGACCAGACACAACATGTAATGGACACACTCAGGAGCCTGTATGTCCTGTTTACTTGACCCTGGCTGACCATCAGGTCACATTGAGCTGACCTTAGTCCTGTTGCTGTTCCACACACACACACACCTCTCAGTGCCTGACCGTGGCACCCATGTGTGAGGCTCTCTCTCTCTGTCTCTCGCTTTCCCAGTGTGCACCAAGGGCCAGGCTGTGAGCGGACTGTACCGCATGCTGGCGAAGCACGGCGGCTACGTGTGGGTGGAGACTCAGGGCACCGTCATCTACAACAGCCGCAACTCCCAGCCTCAGTGCATCGTGTGCATCAACTACGTCCTGAGGTAGGTCAGAGGTCAGAGGTTGATGCTTGGGGCTGTGATGGAGGGAGGAAGCCATATAATGGCAGCAATACATGATGTATGTATGAATAAACCAAGATCTGTGGTCCCAAAGTGTTTGTAATGGAATCTTAGGGATGAGAAATACTATTGTACATGCTGGGTATTTTACAGTAATAGTCAACAGTGAATTATTTTGAAAAAAGTTTGTGTGGCTGTGATTTAATGGATTTAATGGAATTCCCTCTGTCTCTTTCTCTCTCCAACCTTCTGTCTCTTCCTCTCTTTTCACTGCTCTCTTCTCACCCTCTATTCTTCTCCCTCCCTTTCTTCCCCTTTTTCTTCCTGTCTCTCTGTATCCTTCTCGTTCCTTTCCCCTCCCTCTCTCCTTGGGTCCCTATTTCCTACCCTGTTTCTCTCTTTCTCTCCCTCCTCACCCCTCCCTCTGCAGTGACATTGAAGACAAGTCAATGATACTGTCCATGGATCAGACGGAGTCCCTGTTCAGGCCCCACCGCATGCTGGGGATGAACGGCCTGTTCAGGCAGGTCGGGGCCACCTCACAGAGCGAGGCGAGCAACCTGCTCTTCGCCAAGCTGAAGGAGGAGCCCGAGGAGCTGGCCCAGCTCGCCCCGACACCCGGGGACAGCATCATCGCCCTGGACTTCGGTCAGAGCCCCCCCTCTGTTCCCTTCAGCCGTACTTCCTGTCACCTGATCTTCGGCGTGACTCCGCCCCATTGCTCTCCTTTCCCCAAATGCCATTGCTGAACTCGGGATTATGGGTCGTTCAATGTGCTGTGGCTGCATTACTAACGCACTCTCATGCTCACGCATGCGCAGACACGCGAGCTTTTGCTCAGCTGATCAGCAGCAAATCTGTAGCTTAAGCTACTGTATATTCATGCTTTATGGCATGCATCAGTCTGTTTCAAAGGGATGACGATAAATAATAAGTCATAATAATAAGGGATACGGTTAAATGCAAAAGTGTTGTGACAGTGACTCAATTTTTGTTGTTTTGGTTCTGTAGTCCAGCACATTGGATTTTAAATTAAACGATGAATGTGAGGTTTAAGTGCTGACTGTCAGCTTTACATGCATATTGGGTGATACGTGTAGGAATTTTGCTTTGACAAGCAGATGTACTTTGTTAAACGTTTTGTTGGTACTTTGTAATAACTTGGTAAAAAATAAAATATAATCTTACATTAAAAATATGAATGCAAATCATCCATGGTGTTTTAATTATTTAATATATTGTGTGACTGAAGTTTGAAAGGTTTACACCACTAACAGCAGAATATCAGCATGCCAACACTGGATTCCAAATCCAGAGTGGATCCAGGAATCAAAACTTCACTTCTCATGACACCTTCCTCTTCCTTTGATTTTTATTCCTATCTTCTAAAATTTCAGTGCCTTAATTGAAAGGGCGTCAGTGGCATTTTGACAGTAATTGTTGACAGTGTCTGCATAACCATTGTTGTGCTGAACCTGTTTTTTGTGTGTGTGTGTGTCTGTGTGTGTGTGTCTGTGTGTGTGTGCGTGTGCATTTGTGTGTGTCCCTCGTCTAGCAGGAGGACCACCGTTTAAAGAGCAGTACGCCAAGGTGTCCTCTATGCCCCCTCCGGCCAGCAGTCCCTGGGCCAATGAGGCGTCCAAGGCCAACCCTGCCAGCGAGATGCCCAAAATGGCTGCCACCTTCTCAGTGCCCCAGGCTCCACCCCCTGGCAGTGCCACACCCAGTCTGAGCAGTTGTTCCACAGTATGTTCTCCTTCTGTCCTCATCTTTTTACATCCTTTTCTCGGGCCCTTCTCTGTACCTCACGTTCTCCTCTTCTCTTTCCCCCTTTTTTATTTATTTCCCAAAACCCTGAACCTGCTATTTGCCATCAGCTGTCTAAACAGTCCTGTTAGATATTATATGAATAGAGAGCCAGTTTGGATACATTGGACTGGAAGACTGGGGGGTTTGGGGTGGGGGGTGTAGTTGTATGTAACACCCACCCTGAAAGCAAAGGCAGTGGACTGCCTATGCACTGTGAGGATGAAGAGGATGTGGAGAATGGTCCTTCAATGCAGAGCCTCTCAGCTGGTGCCTGTCCCCTGTCTTTGCCTCCACAGCCCAGCAGCCCAGGGGACTACTACAGCTCCGTGGACAACGACCTGAAGGTGGAGCTCACAGAGAAGCTGTTCGCATTGGACACCCGTGAGCCTAAGAGCCCATGCACCTCTAAGGTCTGTTTATTAGAGGGAGAGTGAGCCCTGGCTTGCATTCTTCACATGTGCTTGACTGCTGATTGGACACTCTCTGGCTGATCAGACAGACTGACTGCTATCAGAACACTGACTGTGCTTGACTGCTGATTGGACACTCCCTGGCTGATCAGACAGACTGACTGCTATCAGAATACGGACTGTGCTTGACTGCTGATTGCTGCTTGACTCACGGGGTCTGGCTGTTGACTGAACTCACTCTCTGATGTGTAATTAGGTGCTCTCATTCCTGACATGTGACTGAACACACCCCCTTGCGATCGCTTGCTGGACAGACGGATCAGTCTCTGGCTTCCTATTGGGCAGACAGATTTATTATCATTTATTGGTTTATTGTTCATGCGGCCTACGCACTTCTCAGCTGACTGGCACACCCCCAGTGGATTCAGTGGCTGATTGGGAAGCTTCATGTAGGGCTGGCTCCTGATTGGCTGGTTTCTTAGGGCCACTGCACTCAGAATCACACACTCGCTCATTCTGGCTCATTAACAGGGAAACAGTGTCCGTCTGTTTAGTGAACACAAGGGCTGGAATCAAATCAAAACAGTCACGCACCCCACAGATAATCATTCATTGTGAATCCCCCATTGTGGCTGGAGTATTAACCATAGGTAGGATATTTTATGTCCTAGGAAACATGGATATTAACATTTAAGCAAATTAATAAAAGTGAAAAATGTATATTTTTTTTGCAAAACTTGGTCAAAGGGTAATTTCTTTTCCCTGCTAATAGGAAATTCATGAGAGTGACATTTTTGTTGTAACCCAGATGGACCTCAGTGATCTGGACCTGGAGACCCTGGCCCCCTACATCCCCATGGACGGGGAGGACTTCCAGCTCAACCCAATCTGCCAGGAGGAGCCCCAGGCTGAGGCACCCAACACCCAGCACAGCTTCAGCAACATAGCCAGCCTGTTCCAGCCGCTGGCCTCCCCCCCGCCCAGCCACCTCCACCCGCCCATCCAGGCCATGAGCGACAAGAGGACTCCAAACTCCGCCTCGCTGGAGCCACGCCCCAACCTGCCCTACCCCTGCCCCGTGGCGATGCCACCCTACCACAGCCTGGCCAGCACCCCCCTGTCCTCCATGGGCGGACGTCAGAGCGTACAGTGGCCCCCCGACCCCTCTTTACGCCAGTCCTCTTCAAAAAGGGGCATGGGTGACCCCATGGCCGGCGGCCAAGTGTGCCAAAATCTTCCCTCTCAGCGCCTTGCCCTCCACAAGCAAAGGTAGCCTGACAATTCTTTAATATTCTTTTAATAATCTTTTATCAGTACTGCACTGTATCATGACAGTACAGTCTCCCATAATCCCGTAATGACCTGAATGGGTCAGCAGGACACTAAAAAGTACTTAATTCATTCAATAATAAATTCATTCAGAACTGGACCTCCAGTTTTGTTTGAGCATTGTTTCACAGTTAATGATGGGGTTTATTCTACAGATCCATGGAGAACTTTGTCCAGGCGCACAGAGACATGAGTCCAGCCCGGATTGCTCTGGCTAACAGCTTCAAGCGCAAGAGACAGCTTGAGTTTGAGGACCAGCGTGCCTTCACACAAATGAGTCTGGTGAGCTCATCTTTCCCACGATGCACCCGGCAGCGACTGTGTGCTTTGTCCTGTCGCACTCTACTCCCACAGGTTTTCTCTCACATTTGTTTTCTTGTGTAAACTGTGCTATTTTTCAAACCTGTGTGTGTGTGTGTGTGTCACAGGAGGAGGCGCCCCACGGCAAGACCTCAGAGATGATGTGGAAGCGGATGAGGAATGAGAGCTGTGCTTTTGTAGACAGGAAGTGCCTGAGCACCGGTGCTCTCACAGGTACGGTGGCCTCACAGAGACATGTGCATTCACTGGGGGGGGAAAAAAAACAAACAAACATTCAGGGGCTTAAGTTCAGCTGTTGCATCACCGTGCAATTGACCTTTAAACAGAGTGCTCCGGCTGCTGATTGCTGGCAGGGGCAATGGGCACTGTGCCCTTGAGCTACTGAGAACACACAAGGCTGAGCACAGTTATATAACATGACAAATCTGGCTCCTTCCAGCCCTTTGGGCCCAATGACAGAGTTGACACAGCAGAGGCACAGTAATGATGGGGGTCTTCCTCACTCCCTTCCCCTCCCCCAGATAAATTTGCGGGTATGCAAGGTGGCGTAGACCAGTGCCTCAGCCCTCTGCAGCAGCGCAGGAAAAGCCAGTACCTTGGAGCCGTGAGCGCAGAGCCCAAAAAAATGTTTCTGGGACAGAGCTATGCTTCCGGCTACCGAGAGTACAGCATGTTGCCCTCTCCTAAAATGGAAGGTGAGAGACACCCCCCCTCCCTAAGATGCACACACACACACACACACACACAAACACACATACCCACATACCCACATACACACACGCACACACAACAGGTCATGACATTTACAACTGGTGACTGCCATGTGTGCAGGTATGACATGTGACGGTGAGCTGTACAGCCTTTTGCAGTGTGTGCATGACTGTGTGTGTGTGTATTCCAGTGCGCCTTGATACAAAGTAGCTTTTTTATTGGTCACGAATAATTTTTTTCTCCAATTTTTTGTCAACCAGTTATTACTCGAGTGATCTTATCAGCATGCTGAATTGGTGTGATTTAATTTGGAGGAATGAAATTGAGCTGAATTGATATTGTTAGGTATTGAGCTGAACTGATATCGTAAGGTTTTTAGCTGAATTGATATAAGGTTTTGAGCAGAATTGGTATCATAAGGTTTTGAGCTATATTGATATTGTAAAGTTCTGAGCTGAATTGATATCGTAAGGTATTGAGCTGAATTGGTATTGTAAGGTTTTTAGCTAAATTAATATCATATGGTTTTGCGCTGAATTGGTATCATAAGGTTTTGAGCTATATTGATATCGTAAAGTTTTGAGCTGAATTGATATGGTAAGGTATTGAGCTGAATTGGTATCGTAAGGTTTTGAGCTATATTGACATTAAAGTTTTGAGCTGAATTGATATCGTAAGATACTGAGCTGAATTGATATCATAAGGTATTGAGCTGAATTGATATCGTAATATACTGAGCTGAATTGATATCGTGAGGTTCTGAGCTGAATTGATATCATAAGGTACTGAGCTGAATTGATATCATAAGGTAGTAATCCACCGTGCTCCTCCCACAGGCATGGCGAGCCGCCTGATTGGCCCCTCGTTCGAGTCGTACTCTCTGCCGGAGCTGACCCGCTACGACTGCGAGGTCAACATCCCGCTCCAGGGCAGCCTGCACCTGCTGCAGGGGTGTGACCTGCTGAGAGCCTTGGACCAAGCCACTTAGGCCCAGCCAGGCGACGGCCAGCCACGCCCTGGTCCATAAGCTAGCCGCCCTACGTGCATGTATCCTAAAACAAGAGCCACTTCTGCTCTGTTTTGTTGTCTTTATTTTTCTAAATTATATTCGTACTGTACATCTTTCTCTCGTTTTTTTTTTCTTTTGCAGTTAGACTATTTCCAATATTAACCCAAGTTTTTTTTTGTTTTAACCTTTTCGGTGCATCCTGACACTGTTCTACTACTCACCCCAAATCCCTGCCTTCATCCAACAAACCCCTGACCTGAATGTTACCACTTCAGTCACTTTGCTGGTTCTCTCTGCCTGTCTCTCGCTGTCATAGATTCAACACATTTAACGTTAAGGTTTGTTTTTAAGCTCCAGACTGGAGCACACACGAGTAGACAGTCTGCTTTTGTTTGATCTACTGTATAACTATTTTATCTATTTTGAATAAAGGATTTGCTTTTTTCTTTGGGAAAATCCTCGCTGTTTTTCTCGCTCCTCTCTCTCTTGTGCGCTTACGTCCTGCCCTCTTTCGCCTGTCTCTCTTTTGCCTTCTCTCTTTCCTTCCGGTGCCCTGGCCTGATGGAATTGGCATGGATGGTGGTGATACCTTTCAGGCCGTCGCTGTGTAAATCTGCCGCTCCCCTTTCTGACTTTGTTCGCTCCGTAAGCACTTTGTAGGGATGTTGAATGATGTCATGTCTCACGTAGTCCTGGTAGTCACTAGTCCCACGCTACCAGCCTTTAAAAGGATACTTACGCCAAGGATCACACGTCAAGACTACAGCCTGCCGTAGGGCTCCGCCCCTTTTTAACCCTTCGCCACATCACGGCACAGCTACTTCATGAACATTGGAAGCTGCTCTTGCCTTTCTTTCTCTCTCTGTTTCTCTCTTCTTTTTCAACCATTGTTGTCTAACTGCTTTGTGTGGTGGCCACCGCAGTCACAGATATATATATACGCAGACATATGTATTCAGTGTAAGAAGCTCTAGAATTTCTATGATATTGTCTACAATAGTGTTTAGTATTCATGTGCCTTGGTACTTTGCCTTATCTACGCTGTAGATTCATTGGATTCTTGTTATCTTTTGATGTTTGACGAGTGGATATTTTGTTTCCAAAGTGCTGGTTTCTCTTTGTGTTTTAAGTTGCCTCCTTCAGAGTATATGCAAAACATTCATAACCGTGACATCACGCCAATGCTGTCAAATGCTCTACATAAAAATAAATTTTAAAAACTGTTGAAAGATGAAAACATATACCTTGTGTGTCCCACTTTTGACATGTAGCAGTTTCTATGTTTTAAATGACAAATGACACGCAAAAATTAAAAATATCACTTGCAAAAATATTTTTAAAAGTGATGGTGCTTCATAGATATATCCAACTGTGTTTTTTTTTTTTTTAATAAACAATTTTATAAAGTTTCTGGGATACACTTTCATTAACACTGTATTTTGTTTTTATGTGCTGACGTTGTCTTTAAAGTTGCTTTGATGAGGTTTAAGCATTTCCCTGTTTCCCCGTTAAATCCTTTAAGTGTACAGTTTATTGTTAATAGGAATTCTCTGTAGCTTTAGAGTCTTAAAGCATCGAATGAACAGCAGCACCGCTCCTAAGCCATGATGAAATAAGCAGCAGTTAACAGGCAGAAAACCCAGAATAACAGATCAGCTATCTGCACAATCCCTCGCATTTCCCTTAGAATAGTCCTTGGCGTCAAGCCATGGAGAAGTTTTAGCAGTTTGACATTCATAAAAGGTTGAAGGCAAATGTTTAGCATGGCGTCCCGCTGCACGCACCAATCGCTATGCTTGGGGACGTGTAAATCAAATGTTGGTTCAAAGACTGGGATAATGATTAATGTGAGGACAAGATTAAGGAGATTACCAAAAACCTTAGATCATAAAAATGATCTACTCCCTGAAAATGAGGAGTGCCTTTCAATTGCCAGTGTCTTGTCATATTAGAATTGTGCACAAGTTGGCAAATCAGAGTGAATTTTTTGGGACACATGTGGCCCAGCTGTGACCTGTGAGAATGAGGCCTAGAGGCTACCTGCTCAGCCAGCCCACTGATGCAGAGCTTCAGAGCTTCCCCCGGGCTCACCAGCTCCTCACAGTCACCCGGCTAATCCACCTCCACTCCCACCAGAACTTCACATACATTTAGACAAGGCTCAGAAAAAAAGAACAGACGTGTAATCAAAATGGGACAGGGATTGCTCCAAAATGGAAGTGCAATAAAATTATTTTTTGTCCCGTGTTTATTTTATTGAACTCCAAGGTTCACTGCATTAATTTGTCAAAGTACTTCATTTGAGAAATAATCATTAATCACCCCCCCCCCCCTCACGCTCAGTCTTATTAAGGTGATATTTGCGATGATTGATTCCTATATCATCCTGGAAACCACTCAACATGGATATTCCTCTTGAAGTACATTTATGTAAGTACACATGTAGTATGTTTGTCAAGCTGTGTTTTCCTATCTCTTGAGTTTGAAAAGATGGTCGCATGAAGAATCTCCAGTCAAAAGCCTCATTTAAAAAAAATGGCTGCCTCTTTGAACAGATTTGGTAGGGTGGACTGTACAAGAAATGAGATTTGTTTATCCATGGTGCTGTAAGTGGGAAGAGATGAAGGAAGTTGACACATTACAACTAAAGGAAGGCTGCTTGCAAGTTTTAGTTGTAGTTCCTGTGACACTTTAATGATTCAAACTAAATGAAATAATATCGATCGTGAACACAGGTTTATCTCTGAGCACCTACCGCTTTCCTCAACCTTAAAGACAATTTCAGCATTCTGCTAAGTATAATGAGGGTCATTGTTTATTTCTTGGCACATTTTCTGCTTTCATTCATTTTATGTTGTGAAGCCTTTAAAAATACAACAACTGATATGATGAATATTTTAACATACATTATTATTATTATTATTGTTATTATGATTATTATTATTATTGTTATTATTATTATTATGGGAACTTTAACCCAATAAGAAGTTGTATTTCTGCACTGATACCTATTAAAGCATACTGATCTTACTCTTCTTGGGTCCTGTGTGTTATAATCACCTGTATACCTGTACTGTAAAACTGCAGAATAATGATACATTCATCTTGGGTTATTTATAGCAAATAAAGCCTGCTCTTTTTTTAACAACACTCAGACCTAATGGATGTGCTCCATCTTTTGTTGTGTTTCCAGTGGTGACATCATACACACATAAACACAAAAACAGACAAATTATTTGAAAAAGACGGTGTGAGATAGGGAGAGTAGGAGGGAGGGAGTGGAATGGGGACAGACATGAGAAAGACATGGTGAGATATGTTTGTCTTAATGCTTCAGTGCTCAGTAAGAATGTGACGTGGAGAACACTGTAACCTGATTCTGAAAGGCACGAGCAGGGTAAGTGGGGTTTTTTTGCATCTCACATCAGGACCACACAAGGTTCACCTGTCCCCTCAAGGTTCAGGGCCTGAGTTTGGCAGCACCTGTCTCTCTACTCTACCAAGGCCAAAGCCTCCAAGCACATCCTTATCACATGAACACATGCACGTAGGCACACATACACACTCTGTTTATCACATGTGCACACGCACACACATGCATGCCATGCACACGCACACACACACACACACGGTTAAACACTTTCACTCACGTGAATATATTCTCACACAAATATACATACACACACACGTAACACTGAGTAGATAACAAATACGGGTTTGAACATCTGAGTAACCCAAATGTTAACCTTCCATGTAGGTTTCTCACTTTAGTTATATGATGTATAAGTGCCCTAAGGCTACATGACAATTTGTTAATTTAACTGAAGGCAAGAATACAGAGGAAAATTTTATGCTACGCTTGACGTAATGGTTGTCAATCATAACTTGTCATGACTGTGTCAAATGGAGTGGGTAGACATGTTCAAGGTTGAAATATGTACTCAATGTCCACTAGTCCCATGTGCAGTGAAATAGCCCATAGCTCAGAATTGAATATTTCCTGTTTCGGTTCTGACAGTGGCTCGAAGTCCCACAAGGGGATTTAAAATAGGAGGCAGCACCACCTAAGGATTTTTTCTGTGATTAAAGCATTGTTGGTCTACCAACCAGGGACATGATCAGTGCTGACTATTTGTGATGTCATATATGGAACCTTCAGTTTGTTCTAATCCTATTGAACTCTCGGCGAGAGAACCACCATGTTACTGAGAGAGCGAGTGATTTAGTGAGTGAGTGAGTGAGTGAGTGAGTGAGCGAATAACTGACAGAGTGAATGAGTGAGCACTGTAACAGACTGCAGCAGAAACTCATGAACATTTACACAGTACGCATGCACACACACGCCTGTGACAGAGGATCCTATGAGAGGTTCGTTGCCCCTGGGGGCAATAGTGAAACTTGCCAAAAGTAACTGCTGGAGAGGTCATGGAACATTGTACCACTGAAAGAATATTAATTGAAGGAACATTCCAGAACATTCCCCATGTGCAAAGACTACATCTGTGGCAGAAATCAACTGTCAGTGCCAAAACACTCACGATATCCATAAAAGGTATAATGCTAGATTTAACTGAGTGCGGCATTCAGATTAACTTGAAATGAGTGAGCATTATTGAAAAGAAGATGCAAAATAATAATAATATGGATAAGACATATATAAAGCTAATTACCTTCCTTTCAAAATTTAAGAGATCAAATGTTCTGCTTATTTTACCAACAACGCGCTCATATCATCCAGTACCAGCCTTTTTCCCTCACAAAGTTGAAGTTTCATATTTTCATGCATGAAATTGGGTGCGTGTTACTATATTTAAAAAGCTTTATAGGAATTAGGGAGATGACCTAAACTTCAAGCGCAAGGTAATTTGGCAGCTACCGGAGGAGGGGTGGAATCTCGGCGCGTCCGCCCATCCCGCCACAACCCCATGGGCCAGGCTTTTTCCTGCCACTGGCACTCTCACAAAGAAGCCAGGAACCCTTTCATTCTGTGGGGAGGGGCTGGCGGCGGGCCTACCCAAACCAGCGCTCCTCCGTGCCTGCTGTTGTTGACCGCGCTGTTTTTGTTTTTCCACATGATGCGCTTCCCTCCCGGTCCCTGACACGCAGACGCAAGTTCCGCCAGGCGGGGATCGTTCAGGTCGGCTGGTTTCAAGGGACCCGGCATCCAAGGGCCCCGAGGATCGTTCAGATCGGCTGGTTTCAAGAGACCCGGCATCCAAGGGCCTCAAGGTCTGTTTGTCCAGTTATTGTTTGTTTGTTATCTGGACAAAAACATGTCGTCAATTCAGGAGCCCCTCCTGTACCACTGGGCAGCCATCGGTCACCTCTGCATCCCAAATAAAACCTGCCCACTCCCAACTCCACCCCCCCCCACCCCCATCCATAATGGATCCAAGAATATTTAGGAACTGCATACCCAGTTACTTTATCTCTTGAATCGTGGTTCTGACCAGGGTTCACTGTTATTAGTCCTGCAATTAATGCTATCTGCCCTTGATTCTGTAATCTGTTCTCTTGTGATAGGTGGTGGAGGATGGGAAACTGAGTCTTATGCACTCTAGAGGGGTGTAAAAAAACCCCAAAAAGAAACAATAAGAATATCAGCACATGAGCTAAAAGATCTATCTAATTTGTTGCGTTGAAAGTTCCAAAGAGCCGCACTGATCACCTTGTGCAAGGGACCCTCTTGGTTTGGAAATACTAAGAACGAGAGAAATTAGAACTGTCTCCCTGGCATCAAGCCAAAACCGAACTGATGAGAGAAAAAAAACACTCATTATGTTCCATTCATCCTGGAATCTAGCATACGTGGGAAAAATAAACACTGGAAAAATGAAATGAAATAAACAGAGCCATAGAATCCATTAAAGCCCTTCTTTTCCTTTCCAGCTCCCACCCGGTGGGAATTGCTTTCAAGCCGGCATCGGCGATGCCACCGTTTCTGATCGTTTCTGGCTGTCAGACGAGACTAAACAGGGCCGCCTGGGCTCTGAAGCCCAGCATCTGGTCCCAGACAAACACAGACCGGCCCTTTGTGAGCCTTTTCCTTCCTAAATCTGACGCATCGTCACCAAAACCTGGCCCACAATGCCATTCGCGCCCAACTACAAAGCTGGCCTCCCTTCTTTCATTCAATTCAATACTTGTTGTTTCCCATCAGAAAGAAAACACGGTTAAAATAGAAGGAACTGGCGGCCAGCTTCCTCTGAATTAAGGTTTTTCCCAGTAAGCTGTGTTTCGTTAAGTGCGATATTTTAATACCGCAAGGCTATGCCATTTCATACGGGCAGACTGATCTCAAAATTTCTCCAAAGACCACACAAAAAGGCCAGCAAACACAGAGGTATGTGTGTGCCCTGCCAAAAGTGCTGAAATCATTTCAGAAGTGGGGAGCCCAAACATGGAAACAAGCTCACATCAGCAGTCCTGACAAACTGTCAACTAGACAGGACAAGCTGTCAACCCAATGAATTACAGGAAAAAGTACTTCTGCAGAATACATTTTTGTGCAGATAGCCTTTTATGTAGTCATTTGTAATGCAACATAATGAAATTGTATTTGAAAGGGAAATGACAAATGCCTTCTTCCTCCATCCCCTCAACATGGCCATCTGCTTCACCAGCACTTGTGAGCAGTGTGTGAGATCACATTGTCTGCTCAAGGGTCTAACAGTCATAATCTTGGCTCCTGGGTAATTGGTTTAATATTCATTTAGGATTTAGAAGACCCATATTGTCTGAATTACATTTGGAACAAGCTGTCTGAGTGAGCCACAGCTCCTCCGCACAAAATGTCTACAATAAAAACAAACAAAAAATAAATAAATAAATAAATCAAGCGCTGGCTTTTTTTCCCAGCTGGCTTCCATTGAGTTTCCAGTCACTGTTTCGCAATAATTTCCACTCTCCGCTTTTGTAGGAAAAAAGGCCGGAGGTGAAGTGGACAGAGGTGTGAGCCATGTGCTTGAGAACTGACGTGGAACCTCGAACCAAAGTGAGTTGTGCATCACCTGCGTCACACCCCTGCCGTCAGGTGGAACAAAGGCAATGGTCACACGCTATTGACTCCTGCCAGCGATGATGTTCCACCCAGCCAATCACTACACGTTTCTGCCACAGAGCACTCAGGGACTTTCAGGTCTAGCAGGTGTTTGTTAGAAGTCCATAGAGACAGACAGGACTAAACAGGGGCCTTCAGGAAGAGGAGTTAAAGCAGCTCGGTTTTGGTGTGAACGATCAGCAGAAAACGACTCTGTCCAGCTAACCAGTGGCCCTGTGTCTGCCCGTGGCCATGTACCGATGCTGTTGTCTAGTATGTGCTAATGAGAGATGATGTCATGCTTCAGTCAGCCTCTCTGCTAATCAGCGTAATGAGGAAGGGGCAGAGGGACACTCTCCAGCTTTGTCCCAATCCCATGACCATTAGCACCTAATGATGTTACGGTGCCTGGGGGGCTGTTCTGCACCGGCCCTGGGTGTGGGCGATCAATAAGCTCATCCGACCTTCCCTTACCTCAGGGCACCACCTGGAGAGGCCGGAGTTACGTCACCCACAAAAACAGGGCAGAGAGAGGGGAGGCGGAGTTACGTCACCCACAAAAACAGGGCAGAGAGAGGGGAGGCGGAGTTACGTCACCCACAAAAACAGGGCAGAGAGAGGGGAGGCGGAGTTACGTCACCCACAAAAACAGGGCAGAGAGAGGGGAGGCGGAGTTACGTCACCCACAAAAACAGGGCAGAGAGAGGGGAGGCGGAGTTACGTCACCCACAAAAACAGGGCAGAGAGAGGGGAGGCGGAGTTACGTCACCCACAAAAACAGGGCAGAGAGAGGGGAGGCGGAGTTACGTCACCCACAAAAACAGGGCAGAGAGAGGGGAGGCGGAGTTACGTCACCCACAAAAACAGGGCAGAGAGAGGGGAGGCGGAGTTACGTCACCCACAAAAACAGGGCAGAGAGAGGGGAGGCGGAGTTACGTCACCCACAAAAACAGGGCAGAGAGAGGGGAGGCGGAGTTACGTCACCCACAAAAACAGGGCAGAGAGAGGGGAGGCGGAGTTACGTCACCCACAAAAACAGGGCAGAGAGAGGAGGCGGAGTTATATCACCCACACCAATGTAAATGCTATGTGAAAAGTTGTGCAAGTCTCTCTGGATAAGAGCGTCAGCTGAATGCCTGTAATTTCATGCAATATACTGTGAAGTGTATCGTGAAACGTTCTTTGTAAAATGTACTATAGGGGAAGATTGTGTGGACCCCGCTCCCGTAACTCACACCCATACTGGATTCTTCTAAAACGCAGAGAGGAACTTCTCCTCCATCTCTGACACCCAACAAAAGGGGGCCAAGCACACGTGGAGCTACACACCAGTGACCTGCCCCTGTAGCTCCATACGATGAAGCACAGTGTAGAAGCCTAATCACTGGCTCTCTCCATTAGCCTTACAATGGCAAGCTAGTTGGGACAATGGCCAGCTAAGACCAGCACACTTCCTGCCTCCATCTCCATCTAATTAACACGCAACTGTAAACTTAATGGGTGAGCGCCTCTCCCAGCACGCTGCCATGTGCCCTCCTGCCCCTGTGGGCCCCAAAGAGGCAACAGGCTCCCTCTCCCTCACCCCAACCCAGGGGATGCGGGAGTGCTGCAGCCTACTGGGTAATGCGACCGCCCGAATGTGGCCTCCACACTCAATGAGTGCACGTACCCCACACTCAAAACCGTTCCTGGCAGACTTTGATTCTGGGGAAGTGGTGCAGGAGTAATCTAATAGGGACTTCACAGGCTGGAACAAACTGTGCGTGGAATGAAGCAATTAACGTTAAGTCATTCAACTGGAGTGCCATTAACATCAAGTCCCCTGTATTTCGTGTCAGCAGGAGGAAAACAGAGACCTCAGACAGCTCTAAATAGAGGCCTCTTCTTCTGCTTCCTCTTCCTCCTCTTCTGAATTGTGCCAGGTTTTTTAGGTTGACTTAAATCAGATCATTTTCAGTGACACCAGCTCTGCAGCAAGGGAAAGGTTAGTCTAAAATGTTTCCATGCTGATCGTTTCAGTGAAACAGCACCCTCAGTCCAAGGCCTCTGTCAGCCTCCATACTCCGGGACAGTTTGTTTATTTCCACAGAACAAATATTGCATTTTCTCACGACAGCTGTGGACTGCTGCCAGAGGAGGAACTCTCAGGGGATTTTTGTATGGTAGATACACTTTACACAAGGCAATTTTAGGCAAAGCTAATGAAATAAAATAAAATGATCATAAAAACATCAGTATACCCAGTTTATCTGTGTTTAAGGAGCAATACAACAAAACTTGGCAAGCCATGTTTTCTTTTTACTCATTTTTTCCCCCCATGCTGCCAGTGGGCCTTTTGCCCCCAAATCCTGAGAATGTTGTCGTCTGGACTCCCCCACTGCTGCGGTCCGGCCCCTCTTTCGTCGTCGCCTCCACCCTGCCGCTCCCCACCATCGCCACCTGGCCCCACCCATCACCTGAGCCGCCCCCTCAGGATTGTCACTTAGCTGCCACTAATTTGATCGACGTGAACAATGACTGACTGACCACGTTAGCCACAAAGCTACACTCTGAGCCAACCAGAGGAGGATGGGTTCCCCCTTTGAGCCAGATTCCAACCTTTTTCGGTTGCGTCCACTCATTGATGACGTAGTGACTGCTTGCAGAGCGTTTTACCAGCCACGGCACCAGCGAATGAGCGGATGTCAGCCACTAAAGCTCGGATTGGATTTAAACAGTACGTGAAGGCCAAACCTTCAAAGTGGGGCTTCAAACTGTTTTTTTCTGTCCGACGCCGCCAATGGCTACCCGTGTGACTTCGATGTTCACGCAGGGAAACAGAAGTCACCAACTGAAAAGGGCTTTGAGTCATGATGCTGTCATCAACCTCCTGACTCCATACCTTGGAACAGGTTACCAGGTGTACCTTTACAATTGGTACACCAGCACTGCTCTGTTCCAGGAGCTGCACGGCATGCGTTTTGTTAATAGAGCAGTTGGCCAACTTTAAACCTGGAAGGGCGTATGCTGCCGCTCCTGCTCCTGTGTCAACACCTGTTTGAGCTCCCTCTGCGTCTCCTGCTGCTGTCGGTGTGTCCCCAGCTCCCTCTGCACCTGCTTCACCAGTCTGGGCTCCTCCTGTTGCCTTGCCTGCTGCTGCTGGTGCTTCTGGTCCTGCTGCTGTCTGTGTGTCCCCAGCTCCCTCTGCACCTGCTGCACCAGTCGCTGCTCCTCCTGTTCCCTTGCCTGCTGCTGCCAGTGCTGCTGCCGGTCCTGCTGGTGCTTCTAGTTCTGCTGCTGCCAGTGCTGCTGCTGGTGGTCCTGCTGCTGCTGCTGCCAGTGCTGCTGCTGGTGCTGCCGGTCCTGCCGCTGCCGGTGCTGAGGGTCCAGCTGGTGTTTTCAGTTGCCTTCCCCTCCCCATCTGTGACCCTAACTGAGTGGATCGCTCCCATAAGGCAACCGCAAAGAGGTGGCGATGCGTTCACTGCGCTGCTAATGGTGAGCATAATCCAACCCCCTGGAAACGCTCCCAGTGCAATGAATCCCTCTGTCTGATCGTGGGCCGGAACTGCTTTCAAGCACGGCACACAGACAGGGCACAGAAGCCGTAGCAACCCCACTCCTCCACTCCTGTATTCTGATCCCTTGCATTTTTTATATTATTTAAAGTTAGAAATGCAGCAAAGATTGCAGTAACATGATCACATACCAAACCCCAAAATTCAACTTATACATTCACCAAAAGAAAATAGGGGAAAAAAACTTCTTTGTTTCTCCACTTCATATCAAAAGGAATGACAGTAATTACCATACATTCTGTCTTCTTTAAATATAAGGTTCATGTATTTTTTCATACATTCCTACATACTGCATGTCTTCTCTATATATCTTATTTGAGCAGTAAATTTACAAATTATTTTTTTATACGTCTTGCTGGTAAGGCAAGCTATGAGAAGATACTGGTATTCATAGTCATATGCACCACACACATACTCAGAAGCAGGATAAAGCACCCACTATTCAATGAAAAATAAACACTACTTTAATTTTCATAAAACACTTCTCATTAAGAGATTTACTGGCAAATGGACGCGTGGGACGAATGCACATAATTTAACTAACAGTTTTCTGTTAACATTGTTGCACGTAAACTGGGGAGGAGAGGAAGTTCCCACGATGCAATATGTGTTTATTGCCATTCTTTTTGTTCAAAATTTTATTCGATTAAAGTGTGCGATGGAGCCATGAACACACATCCACTAATTGTTCCACAAGGGAGCAGTGCGCACAGATAAATTATGTAAGCGCTACCTTCTGACTGGCTTCCCGGGATTAACCCAGAGCCTGTAGGCCAGGAAGAGGCTGAAAATAACTGACGCATGCTTATATTCCACCAGCGTAAAATCAACATGGCCACTCATCTTCAGAAGGAAGGAGGATTTCCCTTCTGAGCTCAATCTAAATAAATGTAATTAAATGGTGGCGCCGTGGATTCAGAGTCTTTATCGTTTGTCAGAGTGAGGCCCGAAAGAAAAACTGTGGGCCATTATGTGTCATTATGTAACCGGTGGCCTAGTTGACTTCGGAGAGGAACACAGAGTCTCAAACGGAGAACAGATTGGCTCTCAGAGGCATCGTCTGGGGCAGGCTGCAGATGCATCTCAAACTGTCTGCGGTTTCCGTCCCATATGAAAATACAAACGAAGAATTTTCCATCCAAACCCCAAAGGTTAAAAATAAGACGTCTGCCAAGCGACGTATGTGTTGCCGGTGGTTAGTGTGTGTGTGTGTGTGGGGGGGGGGGGGGGGGGGGGGCATTGAGGGGTCGGGGGACGGGGGCCAGTGGTCGGATGCTGAGGGACTGCTTTCAGCCTTGCGTCTCAGGCAGAAAGCCCATCAGAGATAACTACTATTGTGAAAGGCACCTCAAAACATGACTGGATGTAGTACAAGCAAATATGTGCCATAGACACCTCATTTTTTATTGATATGAATTTTTGCTATGGATTTTTACAAAGATGATGGCAAAATGCTTACTATTACTGTTACTATTAATGTTTACTATTCTGCAGTGTTATTTAGGTTTTTAGTGCCGGTATAAATATATCTCAATGTTCACAAATTTACTAAAAAGCATTGCACATGGCTAAAAAAAGTGTGTATTTGTCCGTGTGTGTGAGAGAGAGAGAGACTGTGTGAGAGTGTCAGTGACACTGCATGCCAATAAGCGAGGAACTGAAACTCGGTCTGTGGCATTCTGGATGAGTTGGTTTCAGAACGCTGAGCGGAACACGGTGCTCGCCTGATTTATGGGGAGGGGAGGGGTACAGGCAGGTACGCAGCTCCTGCAGGCTGCAGATGTGAGCCTCGGCAGGGTTCGAACGGAGCCGATCCTGGATTCTGCCAACATCTCTGTCGCCTCAGCAACCCATCTGGGGTCTCAGTGTTTCCTGTTGGGGGGCGGGGGGGGTCATTTGACCTCCCTGGCCTGAAGCATCCCGTGACCCAGTGCGTAGCGTAGCGCTGGCAGGCTGCTCTGAGCGCCAAAAACAGTGCGATCAGACTGAAACCACGGCGACCACAGCTTCCGGCTTGTACCACACAAGGGGAGCTTTCTCGTGGGAACCTCTTCAACTCTTTACCTCTCACACTTACAAGTGTGCTCACTTCTCTGTCTCGGTCACAGTCTGTCTGCCTGCGTGTGTGTGTGTGTGCATGTGTATGTGTGTGTATGTTTGTGTGAAAGAGCAAAGAGAAAGAGAGATAAACCACTTCCACTGCTGATATTAGCAAACACACGGCCCCCTTGGGCCTCTTGTTCCGAAAGTAACATGAAGATTTCCACAACGTTGAGGACTAACAGACAGGCCTGAGAAGAGAAGTGGCAGCTAGATGATCTGTCGCTAGACCAAACCAACCACAGGACCTGACAGCCATGTTCTGTACAGCCTGATTGGGGCCAGCAGGGCCTAAATCGCGCTGCGCTGTGATTTGTCATCACGCGATCTGTACAGCCACAGCAGAGTATGACCTCTGAACTCTGCTACAGTACGGTCACAAAGGGCTTGGCCCTCTCCCACAGCACTGCTGTATAGAGGGTCCTCTAGTCCACTGATCTTAATTCCTGGTCCTGGCAGGCCACAGGATCTGCTGGTTTTTTGTTGTTAATTGATCAATTAAAGCAGGCGATTACACGGGTAACTCGCCTCACCTGGTTTCTTGGGTCTGAATTGGTTGCTGATATCAAAGCGAAACCAAACCATAAAAACCAGCAGAGCCTGCGGCCTGCCAGGACCAGGGAGGAAGATCACTGCTCTAGTCACCTAGGCGCTCCTGTTTTGCCAGCATAAGGCAGTGTGCCGCCTCACACTGCAATGGTTATCAGGCTCACTGGAAAAAACTGCAGCAGGGGCTGCTAGACAGACTGCACCCCCTGAGTTAATGGAGGAACTTGTGCTAATGGAACAGGCTAGCAGTTGTGATTGAGTAATACAGATTGTGGGGGAAAAAGGGATATATAGTTGTTAAAACAGAGCTTAGTTCTGAGCAATCTGTTTTAAAGTGAAGACATAGTGAGAGGCTCCAGAGCAGGGGGCTTCAACTACTTTTTTTTTTCTGGGGACAGACAATTATTTTAGATGGTGTATTTTCGGCCAGTCACTTCCCACTTACTAATCAACAAGTAAAAGATAAAAGGGAAGCTGAACTAGAAAAAATTAATGGCTTCATTATTCGTCATCTTGTATACAGCTGCTGCAAACGCATTATGATTGTTTGTCTCCCTTTACCATAAACTGTACCTGCTCCAAGAGCAAGGGCATCGAAGGGTCCCTATTCCTATGATAGTTTATGTAAATTAATTTTCCAGAACGCTGTCTTTCAATAAAAGAAAAAACATGTGAGTAACAGTACATTCGCAATGACATTCTAAGTACCCAAAGTGTGTTTCAATTTTGCAGGAACTTCTTTCGTAACACAGCAGCTGGTAAAACACCACCAACGGCTCTGTTGAAAACTTGCAGACAGATCTCTGTGATATACATAGCTAGCGCACAGCAGGAGCATTTGATACAGTAGCCAGTTGGCTCCACCTGGTGGACGAACGGCATCATTGCTACAAGCAGGCTTATAAAGGACAGCGTTGCAAATAATTTGCCTACTTTATCTGGCAGCTCTACATCATCACCACACAAAGGTATGGAATTGTGTCATTAATGTCTTTCCATAGGGTGGCATGGTGATGGAGTGGGTAGCACTGTTATCTCACAGCAAGTGGTTTGACCTTTCTGTGCAGAGTTTGCATGTTCTCCCCGTGCCCGCATGGGTTTCCCCAACCCTGAGTGTGTGAGTGAATGGTGGGTGTGCCCTGTGACGGACTGGCAAACTATCCATGGAGTATTCCTGCCTTTTGCCCAAAGCATGCTGGGATAGGCTCCAGCACCACCTGGGACCCTGACCAGGAATAAGTGGGTACAGGTGATGGACGTTATGGACGTCTTTCCCTTGGCTTTCCATAACTAACTTAATGCACACATTCACACAACTGCATGATTCCATACTCCATTTCCATAGCTTTAAAACTATCAATTTAAACAGTTTTGCTTTGAGCATGTTTAGTAACGGTATCTAGGAATGTGAACCGAATAACCACAAAAATGAAAAGGCAATTTCAGACTTTTCTTTAGCTGTTTGAAGTGTGAAGCCTGAAAAGAATACTACTCAATTCCACTGAACACTACCGCCAAAGAAATCAATGACATGCAGTATTCCATTGTGGTCAAAAGATGGCACTCTACTCCCACAGTTTTCTACTAATTGTGACCCTTGAAACCTACTATAATTCACAGTCCTTATCTGAGGGTCCCTACAATTCCAGCGTGTTCGTGTGTACACGCTTGTGCGTGCACGATTTATATTTGTTTATTTATATTGGTAGTAGCAATGTTTGCAGTAACAAAATACAGGTACACTTGTTCTCTCATCTACGTAAACAACTCAAAAACTCGTACTTGAAGAGAAAATGAGAATTAAGTGTGCACTGAACAAAAGTAATTTAGAATTAATGTCACATTCACATTTTATACCAATTTATTCCGCTCCGATTTTGATAGGACCTTAAAGTATGCAGACTCTTGTTCTTTTGTAGAACAAGAATCTGACTCAAAACCACTGACAGGACTAGATATCATTTAGAAAAATGTTTTCCCCCAATCAGTCAGTTATTATTGAATGTATTGTTAATTGCCGCGCATTTCAAATAAGAAGATTTTAATGACAGGCAGCCTTGTCGGACACTTTCCGGATACTGCGCACAGCTAGAACTTGCAGGAACTCTGAAACTCGACACTGTAACTGTAAACGACAAATAGACCTGTACGTCCTTGTGACCCGTGCGCGATAAGCGTAATCAAACAAGCTAATTTAAGAAGCAACCTCGACAGAAGGGTCTGGCTATTCGGGCTTGATATAAATGTAAGGCGACAAAGAAAACATAATTAAAGTTAGTGTACGTGATGTATATTTCCCCTACCTTTCTCCAGCCTCGCATGTCCGTTTTTTTGCGTATACTAAATTCCCATACACCTCCGGAAGAATACATCGTTCAAACCAAGATTTATTTTGAATCGTAATTTCCATTATACTTCTCGCACTCCTCAGCAACAAACCAACTGACAGGACTGACGAATGACGCCTAGGTTGTGAAAACCAGTCCTAGTAGGTTATGCCTTAACTTTAGCCTGCCTCTTGCCTCCAGCAGATCCGCCTGTACGTGCATCACTGTTCGATTAGTCATCGTGAATGCGTGCGTACAGTCACATAGGCCTAGGCTCGCGACTTGTATGCACTAGACGCTGTATGCGTAAACCTGATCCAGAAATGGAAACACTGCTGAACAGTGCACTGAGGGTAATAATAGCAATACGCAACAAGGCTGGGTGACAGTATCATAATGATCAATGAGTGCATAATTTTTCTTGTCTGTGTATCATTATCACAGGTAGATTAGGGTACTTATTGTAGTGACATTTCTTCATGCATTTATCACAAATTACAGGATGAGTATTTTTACCGCACAAGAAAAAATCCGGCACACATTTCAGTTGTCTCAAGGGGCATTTTAAAAGGCTGAAAGGCGTATTTTCACTCCTCCACTGATGTCAAGGAAGACGTTAAACGGCCTCTGGTGGTCTGACCTGAATTTCTTCTGTGCGTCTCTCAGATATGGTGGAACATTAATTACGAAGCATGCTGTAAGGTGTCATGTACACACAATGCGGACTTGAGGTGGTACCTTTGTTACCCAGGGGATGATGATCAATGGGGAACTGTCAACCTAGTGCGACGTAACGCACAGAGGTGGACCAGTGATGCTGGCAATGCCAGCTGGAAATGTATGATTGACAAAGGTGCAAGGTCTTGAGCTCTGTTTTAAATAATTCTATAAAGCTCTCCCTAACCGAGAGAGAGAGAGGGATAGAGAGAAAGAAAGAGAGAGTCGGAGGCGTGCAGTCGGAGCGGTGTCTCGTGGACAGAGATCACAGAGCTCATATGGGCTACTTCTTTCATCTTTGGATCCGACTTGGTCGCTTTAGAGTTAACTCTTCACCCCTGGCTGTAACTCTAATGGTAGCTACCTCAGTTTTATATTCGGTAAGTTTTTTTTTACAGGTTTACATTTTGAATTCGTTTTAAAATGTTTACATGTTTACATTTTAAAAATGTAATCTTTGATTAACTGATTTAATTAATAATTTCCGTTTTATTAAAAAAACCCTCAACGTTTAAATGGACGCAAAAGTCAAAGTATCTCTCTCTCGCTCTAACTCAGTAATTATAAGGCAGGTTCAGCTGACACATACTAGCTTAATTAACACAGATGACGAAATGTGGTAAGGCAACTGCGGCACGTGTGTCTAATTACAGGAAATTCTCGTAATTGGGCCAGCGTCCCCCCTGCAAGCACACCTGCGATTCTCCCCAGGCGTTTGCTGCCCCTTACACACTACCACAGGATGTCCATATTGAATTTTGGTGTTATGTGTCAATCAATTAATCAAAAATTTAATTTTCACAGTCTTGACCCAGGGGGCTAGTAGGATGGGGGTATGGGTGGGGTGGTGGCTCTACAGTGCAATTATATTTTTATTGGCCTAAAAGAGAGAACAAGCTCAGTGAATTAAAAGAGGGTGGTATCCATCTGTGATTGAAGATGCTGCCTTTTTATTTTGATATGTAGAAAGGAACCACAGAAATTATTACTAAAAATCAAGATTAGATGTGCAGGCATGGCAGTGCTCTCTCTTTCCCGGAGGTGTATGCGGACCTGTGCCAATTGGAGATATTTGAAGGGCATACTGGTGATATTCGGTATGCAGATGGAGCCCTATACTTGTGTGATGTGTTTTTGAGAAGAGCTTGGTGAGGTTGGCTGGCAATTTGATGATCTTTAGGGAGAGCATCTCAAGGAATCCTTGTCTGTCTGACACTTAACCTCACCAATAGCCTAAGGTAAGCATTTTTAAAGCACATTTATTTAATGTAGTCTGCTCTGTTTTGTGTTTGCTGCTGTTACCTACCAGGGGACTACAGATGTAAATGAGCTAATGGCTAAAATGTAAGGCATTAAACTGTAGTTTAATGCCTTACATTTCACTCATTGGTTTTCTGAATACTGCATATTGTCCCCACTGAGAAAACTAAATGAAGTAATATAAATAAAAGAAGGCCAGGTTATTGTATGCAAATAACCATGAATGCTGCAAGGAGGAAGAACGGTTGAAAACCTTACAGCCCAGATGGGGCTGGCTTTAATGCACATATGGAACACATTCACGCCTTGGAAGGGGCTCTCAGTTCATAGACTCCAGCAAAGCTCCAGCACATGCCACAGTGCATTCTGGGGTGTTTTGAAAAATAACAAATTTAAAAACCAATTTTGCGCTCATCCAGCCTAATGGGTGCCCTTGAACTGCTTGCAGAGTGGAGGAGATGACTTGTTTTGCATTTTGTTTAATGAACATTGGCAGCTGGAGAGCTTTTTCTGTCACGAAAATGGAAGGTTTAGTTGTGTAATGTGCCAAAAGCCTTTCTCAGATTACTGTTGCCTCCACAGGCCAGTAAGGCTGAGACTCAGTGTGGCCCTGTGCCATACCCCATCAACTCTGTACAGCAAGAGGAAACTACAAATACAAAAGAGTTCCATATCTTTCAAGGTGGGAGAATGTGTGTGTGTGTGAGAACCAGGGCAAGAGAAACAGATAGAAACATTACGGGTAGGAAAGTCTGTTTGGATGAGTATGGGATAAAACGATTGTGCGTGTATGTGGTTGCATATGCATGGGGGATTTGGTTGGTTCAGGTGTAGAGAAGTTGTGAAACGTATTCCCCTTACTATGAAGGTGAGTCCTATGCTACTTACAGTAGCCTGGAGTGGTGATGTCACAACAGAGTGTTTATTCCAGTGACACTGGCCTCCCTGTACTCCATGAATCCCTGGTCGGCAGGTAAAGCAGCGTTTTATTGCTATGGATGCTGCTACAGCCATAGAAACCATGGGAAGTCACCCTAGCAGAGACTTATGTGACCTATGAACACTATAACACATTGCACAACATATTGAATTCACTTCCCATAAAACCAGCAGGCACAGTGAAAAGAATCCATAAAAAAGCCATAGCGAATATGCTGACACATTAAATTCTGCGTAGACTCTGATGCATATACAGGCACACACATGAACAACTGCATGCACACAAACCTGCTTAATTATGTATATATACATAATTTATATAAAGCTCTTTTCAATGTTTCCAGAGAATTATCAAAATCTGATGCAGCCTAATTCTTGTCTTAGCACAGCATGATTATGTTGACCAGATATCAGATGTGTGCTTAACCCATATGAAAGATTAAAGTGTTCTATTAATTTAGCAAAATCCATGTTATTAGAAACATTTGTCCTACAATTCCCCTTGAAGCACAAAGGCTAATCGGCAATTCTGAATCAATTCAAGATTTTGAGCACATGCATCTTCAATGAGAGCATTTCAAAAGAAAATCCATTGCCTGGGAAGTCAATTTACCCGCTGATGGAAAAAGGTCAGGAATAGATTGAGGGGGCGAACAATGGAACACCAGCTGCGCAAAAGAAGTGGTCGGCTGACACGCGGAATTCTTTCGGTATTCAAGTGCATTTTAGCTCTGCGACAAGGTTGCAACACAGCATAATGGGTACACATTATGCACAAGTTTTATTTCAGCTGGACAGGAGCTGCTTGGGTACAGCATGCAAAGAGGCTGATGGAATGAGAGATGACTCTCAAGCTCGCTCTCACAGAGCGAGGTGCTGCTTGGAGTGAATCCAGCCTGACCACACCGCCCCTCCCATCACCCAGCCACCACCCCCACCCACTACTAGCCTCCTGGGTCAAGGCTGGCTCAGCGTTTTCCTGCCTACCACTACTTATTCACGTTGCTTCCTATATTGCAAGCCCAACATCCAAGGCTTAAACAGAACTGACAGGCTTCTATCCACAGGAGGGCTACAGAAACTGCTGCTATTTAAAGATGGCCGCCGACCTCAGCCTGTCGTTGTCGCACCTGTTAGGCGGAGCGCCCGACGATGAGACGCGGCGCCGACCCCGCGTGACCTCACGATGAGCGTCAGGGGGCAAAATGGCAACCTTCTGCCACCTCTGCACAAAACAGTGCGGAGGTCAGGACAAGCGTCGTTTGCGACACGCCCAGTGCGGAATGGTTCTCTCCACTAGGGGGAGACAAAGAGTAAGTCTCGGCAGACTGGAGCACGAGAAGGGAATTGGAAACATATGCTCAGCACTTTCTAACCCAAACCTGAATCACATCAATCAGTCTCTCGCAGTTTGTAGGGGGGAGCCTTTGGGCAGTGAAAATAGTGCAGGAAATCACAAAGCTCAAAGACGAGCCCTTAAATTAGATACTGTGACCGGTTTGGCTAAATTACAGGCTGTATATTTAGCAGAGGCCGTCCCATATTCTGAGCCAACCAACAGATGAGCACAGCGGTCTAACCCGTTGTCTTGCTCAAAATTTCCTTTTCAAATGTTTCTGTTTAAGATGTTCAAGATGAGATGTGGAAGTGTTTGACCCTCACGAGTAACTTGGTGATATTGCCAAGAGTGCTTTGAGAATGCTGTACACTCTCTAAACAGATGTTAAAAACAACACCTATCATTTTTGGCACACCTCCATGTCTGGTTAAGGACAACGCATCTTGTGTTACTTGCAACTCAGTCAGATGAGCAGTAAGAGCGCAGCATTGCTGCAACAATCTTAAACTGCCCGCTAAAATATTCAGTGCTACTTCAAACGTAACTGTTTATATGAGTCCAGCAGAGATCAGATGTATTCTGTCAAGAGTTGATTAACACTGAGCATGTTATTATTGGTTTTCCCTTTCACTTTTCTTGCTTAAAACGAGTCTGTGAGCCAGGTGAGAAAGCTAGTGTCGACAGCGATGATGTTGCCAAAGCAGAGCCAGCTCAGGTGAAGGGCTCTGTAGCGTGGGGTCACAGTGCTGCCAGCCTCCGGCAGATGGGAGGGGCACCAAGGTTTCTGGGGGCAGCAGAAGGGGCATTTTCTTTTGGCCCCACCACATGGCTGATTGGACTTGACTTCACTATCCCCTCAGCAACATTGGGAAAAGATCTGCTTCATGTTGTGTATGTAGCTGTAATAATAGTAGTAATACCTTAATTATTCTTTGTTATGAGTAACATGAATGATAAAATAAATAAATGGGAAACAGTAGCCCTGTAGTCCTTTAAGTTTTCAAATTCTCAGATCCTGTTCATATTCCCTTGGTATAAATCTCCCGATTTCCTACTATTTCTTGATGGGAGAAATCATGAGCTAACCTTGTTTGTTGATGGTTGTACAGTCCTGAATTCTACAGGTGTATTGTCCTGAATTGTGTTAATGTCTTAAATTTACTATATGTCCTCCTGGTGAGACCAAACACCCATTTTCACTAAAGTGCACATTTCTTCTTATCTCATCAAAACTAACCGACTGTACATTAGCCTATGTACAATGTGGGAAGTTAAGTATCATGGTAAAAAATGATGCTTTGGACGAGCAGTGAAGTTTATTTTAAATGCCAGGGTGGGCGTGTTTGTTCTTTGTGGAACAACATCGATGTGCCACGTTTTGTGTTTGGTGCAACAACTCTATTTTAAGTCTCACTGAAGAAACGCTGACACTTTTCTCGTCTTCTTTGCAACGATATAAATATGTTCAAAATGAAGTGGACCGGGTGTGCTATATCCGGGTTCCTCTCGAGATTTCTTTCCACCGGGCAGTTTTTTCTCGGTCGTGTTTTTTATTCTCACTTGGGAGTTGTTTTTTTAGCCTCACTTGCTGGATGTGTTGGGGTTCAGGCCTTAATATATTCGTTTTTTATCTGTAAAGCGTTTTTGTGACGGTGTCCTCTGTAAAACATCGCTATACAAATAATTGAATTGAGTCGTAACTTTAGAACGTTTTCATGCTTTGGTTCTTTTAACGAATGTTCGACTGTTGCATCGCAACCACAATTCAATCATAGTGGCTTGGGTGAATCCGGCAATTTCTTTAACTGGATTTATTTGATATTTAATGTTTATAAATCGTGCATTTACATTTTAGGCCGTGTTGATTTATATTGATGTTCAATTCATATTAATCATGCAACGATTAATCAAATTATTCTCAACAACACACCCCGCAAAATGCAAGTAAAAGAAAACAACCGGCGCTCACAGATACTTTCCCTTTAAATGAAATCAAGGCGGTTGGTTGCAGAAATAGACAGTTGATATTAAATGTCATATGTCGAAAAATAAGCCGAACATGATACTCGCACATAAAGCAAATCACTGATATTAACACCGTTTTACAAAGGTGGTTACATCATTTTGAAAGGTTGGGATCGCCTACTCCTTAAACAAAGAACACGGCACGAGAGTAGCACGTCGGTACATACACACGTTATGTGCAATAAGATGTTTTGTGTTTTGTAATGCTGTGCTGCACCCGTAACGCTACTCATTGTAGATTGACAGTATCCACACAATGTATAGGGAGGAAAGTATGAGGTAATTGTTTAGTCACGTGACTGCTGCAGCATCTGTCAAATGTGATACCATTAAAGAAGCACAGCGCATCCCGACTCAATTCTACTCGCACGGGGGAGCTCTGCTTGTTCCCAGCTGATTGGACTGCTGTCATCCAGCTAGGGACCGTAAGCAAAGTTCGAAACAATCACATCTTTTTAATAGGAAGGACTGTCACGTGTGATACGGGGTCAGGTAGGCTAACTGTAAGGACTGTGGTTGACTTCTCTGAAGATCAGCAATATTTACTGAGAAGATTGTTGGTTTTGATCAAAACAATTAATAATTACTGGTAATAATATTTTTTTGTGTGATGTTCCCTTACTGATAAAATATGTGACTTCGTCTTTATTAGTTATGTTGATTAATCTGCAAAACTTATAGGAACTGCATGTCCCCTGAGGAATGGGCCATTTGAGGACAGTCCAGCACTTGCCCATTAAGAAGTTATTAACAGCATCCCTCTTCAGAATCTTTGGCAGTATTCAGTTCAACCACTATGACACTTTCTCATTAATGCAATAGTTTTAAGGTATTGTAATATTTACTTTTTAAAAAAGTTTCATAAAATTCATTGTCAGAGCAAATGTGGTACTCGCTGATGTTACAGATAATTAATTGGTCTTCGCTCTCAACACTTTGTTTCAGTGTGACACTGTAGTAATGCTAAAGGTCGCAGTTGTGGTCCCCAATTGGGTCTCTACTGTTGTATTTTTGCTCAAGGTACTTAACTTGATTGTCTTCAGTAAATATCAATCCAGGCTTATTGAATGGATTATTTTTATTTTTATTTTTTTAAATAAAATGTTATGTATACGTTTAAGTAGCTCTGAATAGGAAGGTTTTCAGGAGAGGTCTCATACATGGTCCCTACCACAGAGATCAGCCATGGTATTTGGATGCAAATGCCACAGATATGTTGTTGCCTCAGCAATGTTTCGGTTTTACCAAATGCTCAGATTCTCAAATCATTTTTGTTCATACAGCATTGTTCGACCTAAATGAGGAAGTAGTCCTTATTTGAATTTATGGAATGTGTGAAACGTTTTTAACCACGATTGTAGGGCTCTCGCGATTTTATCCGGGTATTTTAAAGAAATTAATGAGAACTTCCAGCTTAATCACTACACACGTTTGTCATACCTTGCTATGACGATGTAATAAAACCGTAGGACTTTTAAGAGAGTCCCTTGATTTGGAGTCTTACCCCCACCTCTGTCGCAAGCCAGCTCGAGTTGGCATCAGTGACAGTGAAGTAAGACTGGGGCTAAAGTGGAAGAAGTAGAACGAGCAACGAGGCAGGGACAGGCAGAAGTAGCGTGTCGTGCATGGACAGGGACGGCAGATAGAGGTGGGCTTGGCGGGGGTAAAAGGCGATGCTGTGATCGTGGAGAGTTTTAGTTTAGGTCTCACAGAAGAACGGCGGCATGTGCGGAGTGTGTATGCTGCCTTGAGCGGGGGAAGGAAACCCCTTCACTGCCAAATTTGGCAACCAGGGAGGAGAAATGCCATTTTCAGTTGTTTTGCTGCGGAGCGCAGACGGATAGGGGCGCTGGTGATGCTTGCCCGTTGGGGATCGCCGCTTTGCTAAGGAAAACTGGGCGGCTGAGGATGTTGATTTTGTGCGAATCATGGCAAATGGAACTGGCACAATTATGCTGAAATGCGTGGTCGTTGGCGACGGTGCTGTAGGCAAAACTTGTCTGTTAATGAGCTATGCCAACGACGCTTTCCCCGAGGAGTATGTCCCCACAGTGTTTGATCATTACGCAGGTAAGGCAGTTTTGACGCACGGCACTGCAATGTTTCATTGTTTGCAAAAACAAAGTTGGAGAATTCGCTAAACGAACCAATGCTTTTATAAAAAACATAACTATAGGCACTGAATCATTTCAGCTTGATAGAGGGACATGGACAGCTGTGATCGACAGTTATAAAATATACATGTATGGGAGAATTGCAATGTATAGGGTTAAACAAACTGACTTTCATATAACAAGAATGTATACCGATATTAGGCAACGTATTGTACTGAGCGAAAAGAACTTAAGATTTTTAATGCGAGTTGGCTACTTGCTTTTGCCACTGTTACTATGCTTAGTTAGCTACTACCACTCTGCTACCGTTACTATTACTACTGCAACTAAATAATAAACATAATGTTAACGAATTGTCTAATCCAATCCATACTTGAATCCATGGAGAGGTTGCTCTGTAATCTGCGAATATTGTTGCATACAAACCGAACACTGCATATCCTTCGCGTTACAATTTCAAAGTAATGCTTAATTATCTAGCTATTACTACATTATAATTCACAATGCAATTAAGAAGAAAGTAATTGACATTGTTTGAATATATGCATCAAAAGGAAACTTTTTCCCTTATATTTTTCAATGCGTCCTTTCCCTCCTTGCTGGGATCTGTTCTTCTAATTAAAACCACTTGCATGCTTCTCTATAAGCTTCTCTCTCTCTGTCTCTACCCCCTCCCCCTCTCTACCTCTCTAGTAAGCCTTGTCTCTCTCTTTTTTTTCAGTGAGTGTCACTGTTGGAGGGAAGCAGTACCTACTAGGACTATATGACACTGCTGGGCAGGTACAGTTCCACTTTTCAGCAGCTTGTTTTTTCAGCGAGCAAATCTGAAATCCATGTAGGCCTGTGTCAGCTTGTTCTTGTCCATTCAGTGTGAATCAAGTATTTTGTATGCATATCTTCTTAATTTAGGGGGTTGACATCATTTAGTAACTGAAATCACAATCAACAGGTGGTTTTTTCTGTGCCACCTTCGCAGTCGATTAAGTCATTTTGTGTTCTCCATTTTGATGCCTGTTTTGTCTGACCGCTCCAGACAGTCAAGGTTTTCATGTCTGAGTTGTTCTCCCAAAGTGTCTGGGCTTCTCCTTTTTCTTCTCTGTTCGAAAAGTTAATACTGAGACAAATCTTGAAGGATTTGTAATACAATTTTAATATTTGCACAGCTGCCAGATTCGTCTGTGTTACGTTAAGCTCATGCTGAATTCAAACACAAAATCTGTTTTAGAAGGGAAAACACAGTGCACTGAGAGAAAAACACACAAAGAGACCAGGAGTCCCCACTCTGTGCTGATGAATAATAAATAAATAAATACATACATAAATAAGAAATTAGTGTCGCTCAAGCGGTCTCTGCTGGGAGCCAGATAAGTAGTGGAGAATTTCTTCAAAAGCTTTCATGGAGAATAGTCTCCTTCAGTCACTGCCTGACCAAGTCAGAAAAGACTGATTATGTTTGGCCAATCAGAAAGATACATCCTCTTGTGCTCTGTCCTTTCCTACTGTTATAATAGAGGGTGGCTCCCTCACCGTGCTGCCCCCTAAACTAACCTCACTGTTGAGTAGTTAACCAGGTGCCGCACACGCACATGCACACGCACACGCACACACATACATACACACACACACACACACACACACTCACACACTCTCTCACACACGCACACACACACACACACACACAGTGGCACATATGCATACACACTTCTTCCCTCTTACACACACGTTCTCACAAAGTGTGCACACAGACACACACACACACGTGAACGCTTTCTTGCCTGAGTAGGAGGTGGGTGGGCTGGTGGTATTTATCAAATATCTCCTTTCAGTTGTGTGTCAAAAGCTTCGTATGCACACATCTGATGATGTATCATATTATCTGTTTATTTTCGGCGCTGAAACTGTGCGGTGCAAGTCACAATGTAGTCTGCTGTAGATAATAAGATCATGATGCAGCTTTGACACAGAGAATGAAAGGGTAGTATCGTTATTGAATATATAATCAGATCTGTGATCCAACCTGCCAGGTATTAGTGGCTTTGATTATACTCCATTAGCCTATAAGCTAATAGCAGTAATGACTGTGAGGGTTTTTTTTTAGCCGTTGTGTGTCTGTTTTGCTGATTCAGCGTTAGTAAAATGGAGAAGTTTCTCAGATGCAGATCATGGGCTGTGAGGCTAAAGAGAACCGAGTCATGGCGCTTCAAATGAAAAGGAAGTTCAAAGCAACGCTTCCCACCCCAACCCCCTAACCCCACCCCCCTCACCCGCACTCCCTCTGCACGCTGAATTAGGCAGCTGGTAATGATTATAACTATACATGGCTAGGGGGAGAGAGAACCTTCCAGCGATTGATCAAAGATGATCTCAATCTCATTGGAGTTTGTGACGGAAGAGAAGGAGAGAGAGAGAGAGAGAGAGAAAGAAAGAAAGAGACTGGGGGCCTGAGAGAGAGAGAGGAGAGAAAGAGGAAGAGAAAAAGAGAGGTCATGCAGTTTTAAGAAAATGTGGTGACTGGGTTTGATTTAAAAAAATAAAAAATAAAAATTCTATTTCTCTCTCTCTCTTTCCCTCTGGAGTACAGACCCAGAAAGGGAAATTGGAAGGCTTGCAGCATGCTATGTGGAAGTCGTGGAGTGGAGGGAAATCTATATTTTTGATCATTCTCATTCTCTGTTTTATTCTTTGTTTAAAATGTAGAAGCCAGAATGCATGCAGCATTTTGAAGGTGGGATTCAGGGCTATACCACAGCATACAGGGGGTGCTTGATGTATGGTGATGAATTATGAGCTTGTTTTTAAATGGTTTTTTTAGGGGGGGGGGGGGAGTGGGGGGAGTTGGCAGCACTGCTATGGCACGCCCTCCCAGTGAACTAGAATTGAATTGGTTGTGTTTTGTAGTACCTGTGTTCATTGGCTCCTTCCTCGGCTTCCCTGGTGTATTTTATGCCCTGGCGCATCATATCTACCAAAAACATGGAAACCATAGATTTAGTTTGATATCCACCTGAAATCCTGAATTCCACAAACACTGATATCTTGGCGCACTCATTTTCAACACATTTCCATCTAGACCTGACATATGAAACTACGTCATGGTAGTTATGAAGTGGATGTTAGGCTATAGAAACTTTGTTTAATTATGAGGGATGCATCTTTAGGGTATGGAATAAGACCAGACCTACGTCCTGATTCCCCAGAGGTACTTAACTTGAATGTCTTCAGTAAATATCAATCCTCAATCTTATTAAGCCCCATATTTGCTACAGCAACAACGAGTTGTCAGTGGTTTTAACCAATCAAAATATTTTTTGCTCCAAATCAAAGCAATTAATTGGTTGACACAATAGCTCCACTTACATTAAGTATGACTCTTCCATCTCTAACCCAAAGGCATTCAGACTGTTCATTTCAAAAGCAGTTGATTTCTGTGCGGAAGGCTTTGCACTAGTAACACCCCTGTAGCTGTGATTCCCAAGGTGTTGGCAGAGGGAGACACAGGAGTTATGGGTAAAGAATGCGTTCTGAGGTCAGGAAGAGACTCGATTAGAACAGTGTTCAGAATGGAAACCGCATCATGGCTGGAACTGACATGCCTGTAAATATAATGGTTCTTGCAAACTGATTAAAAGACTTGTGTCATCCTCAGCAGAACGCTGTTGTTGTGCTCTAAATCAGTGAATCATTGATGACACATGATGGCACCACCCATAGGCCCTCACTTCCCCCTCACTAATGTGGAAACCTTGGTTATTTACTGAAGTAATGTCAACATCACATGGGTCTTCCTTAGTTTGAGGCACTGTGGGTGGCTGGTATAGTACTGAAACATTTTATACATGGTGCGAGAGAATTGCAGTTGTTTTGAGGCCCTTGGGATATATAAAATTCAGTCAAATTATGGAGGAGCGGCTTCACCTTTGCAGCAGCCGATGTCCTCCATGCGGCCCCATGAATCAGTATGAGTAAATGATTGGAAATTGGCAAGTGGACAATTTCAATATATGGAATATTTAGAAAGTTGACCAGTATTAAAATGGGAGAATGTGTTGTGTTGTCAACACAAGTGTTCCGAAGCTGCGCACGACTTTAGCCAAACGAGCGCTTTTTTTCTTTTGTGTTCCCCAGTTTGTGCATTACTAAAATTCAAACCATGTCCGCCGCAAGTTATTCTAATGGAAAAAGGAAGTGAGTAGTGCTCTTTATTCCAGATAAATGAAAGATAACTGAACATTTGGAGGCAGGGGCCTCTGTCTCATTGCGCTCTTTGGAATATGGCTTTGGGGTAACGGCTGTGCGAGACTTTCTAAAAACCTGAGAAAATCATCATTGAAATTTGAAGTTGAAGCAAAATCAGTGAAACGTTTCGGGAAAACTTTAAAGCAACCAGATTCTGAACAATCAGAAGAATCTGTGTACAAGCGCTATGCGCAGATGTGATAGAATGGAGTTACGGGCTGCTGCCAAATGTTTGACAAAGCAGCTCAAAGTAGAAAATTGTTACTGCAAGCAATGGTTGGCTTTGGCGATTTTGGAACTGTAATAATACCTACCTAGGCTAGTCCCTGGTAGAGCCCCTCTATTAACCGCCTTAATCCATGCACCTCTGCCCATATAGGGTGGTTAAGTGAGGTCTCGCTGTACTTTTAGCCACCTCCATAATGTATGGCAAAAGCACTAAAGACATTGGTTCTTAGTGCGTTTCAGCTGGCAGTATACTTAGCCAGCCTCATCATGCAAGAGTAACTCTTCTGGTAGGTCAGCCGCCTACAGGCCACCTGTGGTAACTGCATAATTCCCACAGCCCCCTGGTGCAGTGGCTAGCAACATGCAGTTTGGATTATGTATAATGTGTTCTCTCCCGAATTGCCAGACAGTGTTGTAGCGATGGGATGGGCCTGTAGTGGTGACTGGGCTTTCCAAATTGGGAGACAAAGAAAAACTATGGACTAAGCAGATGTTAAAAAAAAAAAAAAAAAAAAACTAATTTTTTAAACGAAGCTGCTTCTCTGTCTCGTCAGACAGTGCCTACACTGTGCCAGAACTGCTCTCGTACTGTCCCACTTCACTAGCTCAGTTTTAAATATGGTTAATGGGCTTCAATGCCCTTTTTAATATTTAAATTTGGGTCTGCCCTGAGGCTGCAGTACAGCGCATAGACTGCTGAGGAGAGCTCCCAGAATGCCTTGCTGCTTTATAGGATTTTTCTTTTGACATTTTGAAGGAAGAATGGCTCTCCCTTTTTCCACAGCCAAACGGGACGTGTTTGAGCAAGACGTTTACAGCACCGGTCCTAGAAATCCAGATATCCACTCCCCCCCCCCCCCCCCCTTCCCTGGATTCCCTCCGAGCAGAACGGGGTCTGGAGACAAAGGCTGGAGAACACATGTGGCGTGCTGGCGTGACTGCTGCTTCTCTCTCTCTCTCTCTCTCTCTTTGCCACTCCCCCCTCTTTCTCTGTCTATCTCTTTCACTTTCTGTCTCTCTCACTCTTTTCCCTATTTCTTTTCATCCCCTGTCTTCCTCCTTCTCTCTCTCTCTCTCTCTCTCTCTCTCTCTTTCCCTCCCTGTCTCACTGGCACCAGTTCCCGGCGTGTTGATGGATTTCTCCATCACTCTCCTGCGTTACAACCTCCCTTTTCCCTCCTCTATTTCCCCTCAGTGTTGCTGATTAGAACTGAAGGAATCTGCAGGGTGCCCTGTGTGTTTGCGTGCGTGCGTGCGCATGTGTGTGTGTTTGCATGTGATGTGCATTGCAGCTCTGTGAATGTGTCTCTCGTGTCAGAGCAGCACACTCTTATTAGAAGCCACACGAGGCTGAACCAATTTGATGGTTCTGACGTGAGACTGATGCCCCTGTGGTTTATAGCCAAAAGGTCCAAATGAGCTTTATGTCTGTCTGCAAAAAATCGGGAGTTGAAGCACTTCTCCACCTCATTTGATGTCTACTAGTGAGCCTTCTGGTTCAAAATGGCTGCCGTGTCTGGCCCAGGTGGGTGCTACCCACAGGCAGTGGATGAGGTGATCTTCCCCCTTCGCTATAAATTGCTTTCAATTATGAAAGGTGATATTCATACACACAATATTATTACTAATATTGTTACTATTTATGTAATGGAATAGATGGGCACCAAGCCTAGGTGACCTAGAGAGTGGGATCTTGTCTTCCCGATCTCTGTGTTGTAAATTCTGCTTCATGTCTGGGAATAACCATCCCCCCACCCAGCCCTTAGTCCCTGCACCAGTCAAGAAAGGGTAAATCTGTGTTTACTGCATCATTTTCATCCATTGCACATAACTTGTATCAAATCTCAGCTAAAAATCAGCTCAAAATTCGTTGTGGAAATGAAATTGCCTGTGGAAAATGACAGGTATTTGTTTTTTTTTGTTGAGGGGACATGATATTCTATGTAATACTACATAAATATGGTGCTGTGGCCCCCTAGAAGGCTATGAACTGGTGTATTGAGTTTCAGGAAGTTCCGTCCCCTATATGGACACGCTTCATTGAGTAAAATAACATGCCTCACATTATGGTATGTGGAGTGTGTTACAATGTAATGAACCCTTAAAATCGCAGAATACAGTTGCTAAATTGGCTCTAGCTGCTGATGCAGGAGCTGAATTCTCTGGTAGCCAGTGTGTGAGCTGCATTTGCAACAGGGTGCCAATCTGATGTCACTGACCTTCGATTGACAACTGTGCAGTTGTGTACACGACAGCTGCCAAATGTCAGGGCTGAGATTTATGGCTCCCATGTTTGCATTTATCCTTTTGTTTTGAAGTTTCTGCCATGTGCCAGTATCCCGTTGGGACAAGGCCGTGTGAGCACGGACCGAAAGCTGATGCTGCCCCCCGCTGGGTCTGGTGTCCTAGCTCTGTCTGCTGCTGTTATTTCTGCCTCAGCTCCACACTGTGTCTCTGGGGGCTCTATCTGGGTAGAAGGGCAACCTGGTAGTCCCAGGTGTAATTTACAGCCCAGCCCTTGGGGGAGCCCAGGTACAGCCATGGCTCCACTGCTTCCCCTCCCACTGTAAAGTCTACAAGCTCCCCCCCCCCCCCCCCCCTTTGCCCCCCCCCAGAGTGTAGTCAACCACTGACCCGGTCCTCAGAAACGAATTATTCACTGTGTTTGCTGAATGAATGAGAAAAGAAAACAGTTCCTCAGTTCCTCACCTGCGTTTGGAACAGAAGGGCCATTCTGCGTCCTGGCTGGCTGGGACGTGAGGCGTGACGGTCTGCCCGTCCCTGGCCCTGGAGCCGAAAACTGAGCGGAGGGTGTTTATTTATTCATCCATTCATCCCCCTCTCCGAGGCCGCACGGTCTTTCTCCTGGCCGTTTTTTTTTCTGGGAATGATGACGGCTGTGGAAGAGGAAACAGGAAGTGAACATTAAGTGCGGTTTTCCTCGTGGCAGGGGCCAGCTTGGAGCTTTTCTCCTCCTGCGATGTCTTCCAGACTCCCCCCTCCTTCCCTCTCTCCCTCTCGTCTCCTGGGAGGAGAAGGGGGGTTGGGGAGAGAAGAGGAGGGGAGAGGAGTGGGGGAGAGCAACAGCCAGCCAGGATCAGGTCTTTTTTTTTTTTTTTTTTTTTTTCCTTTTTTTGCAGTTTATTATTCATTATTTGATTTCCAGCTCGAACTGTTGTCAGCTTCCCAGTGCTGCCAGAGGGCAGGGATGTGGCAGGAGTCTGGAGGTGTTTGCCTTCAGGAGTGTACAGTCACAGTCGTTGGTACTCCCCCGCCCTGGGGAATCCTGTCTGAATGGTGGAGGTGGCTTTCGCTGTGCCAGTCTGCAGTGGCGCAGGGCTGTGCCGTCTCTGCCTCTTAAATGTGTGGGAGGAAGGGGGTGAGCGATCTTTCTCTCAGATGATGATGGGGCTGTGTGCACCTGTGGTTGTTTGCATGTATTGCTTTTGTGTGCCAGCATGGGTTGTTTCTCCTGAAAAATTGTTTTACGACAAGGTAATTAGATTACAGATTACAAGCCATTTTTCTATCTGCCTAAATGCGTGTTTATATTAAAGTACTGTCATTAAATGCGAAAGTACAAACAGTCTGTTCTTATGATGTTGGCCACTTTATTATGAGTGTTTGGTTGTGCGCCAAGGGATGTTAATACTTCAGATCCTTTTTTTAAATGGTTGGAGTAACACAGTGAGCCTTTTAAATTTGCACTTGTCCACTGCGATGGACAGATGTGGAATGTGTAGGGCTTTGTTGGGGCTGGGTGTTGGTTCTGAACAGGAATGCAGGGCATTAAAACTGCACTGCAGCAGACAAGAAGTGGAGAAAGGCAGGTGCTCAAGAAAGCAGTTTTGCGATTGGCTGAGGGCTCTGAAGCAGTTTTGCGATTGGCTGGGAGCACTGCGGGCTGGGGGGGGGCAGCATGTAATTAACCTGCCGGTGAAATGTCAGGCATTGGTTTTCCCTGCTTGGCCCTGCCATTCAGCCTTCAGTCTCTCATTCATTGCCTTTATGCCTCCATTCACATGCTGTGTAATCCGTTTGTACAGTGGGGTTGTCCTCTCAGTGGGAGTAAAGCAGCTTGCTTAAACGATGTCCTGCCTTCAGCCACATGGCTTACAGGTCTAATCACCATGCCACATTTTGGGTTTTGCCCCTGTATACACTCTTTCCCTCCTGGAATCTTTTTTTTCACTCTTCTTTCACTCTCATTCAAATCCAAATTCAAATATGCTATATTTATAAATGAAGTATATGCCAAAACATAAAAATGCATATTTTACTTCCTTGCCCTGTCTCTCCTTCGTGCTCTTTTTTTTTATCCCTGTCTCTTTCTTTCTTTCTTTCTTTCTTTCTTACTCTGTCTGTCTTTAAGCTCCATCCTTCCCCTTAGCTGGGCTGCTGTGTTGAATTCCTGAAGGAGCACGTTGGAGTAGAGGTCTATTTTGAGTTTCCAGGGTAGGAAGGCAGATGGTTGCGATTGAATGTCCTCACAAGCCTGTAGCTTCAAGCATGGGGGCCAACTCATTTACATGCATACGCGCGCACACACACACACACACACACACACACACACACACACACACAGGCACACAGACACAAATGCATGCACATACAGGCTCACACTCAATCATAAGGACCCTAGACTTGTCAGCTCCTATTTTACTACGTGCCAGTGTAGCTGTCCTTGTCCAGCTTGGTGAATTACACAAGGTCTGTCTCATGGGCTGCTTTCACACACAGACGAGCGTCTGGGTTTTAGACTGTTAGAGCAGGAAGTGCTCGACCGCTACTGGAGCGTGAATCACATGATTCGGGGTATGTGTGAAGGAGGGGTGGAGGGGGCATATCAGATGAGCTCTCCACCCTTAAACCGAAACTGAGGCTCCCTCGTCCTCGAATGCCTCCGTCACCCACCCCCCTGCTACTTGTGACAGCACTGTCTCACATGTTGCAAAATTAACATCCTGGCTAACGTCTAGCGCGTCAACCAGACTAGCCACCCGAATTTCGCCAGGCTGCAGCTTCTTAATCCTCATTAGTTTACCGGGGAGTTTAGACAGTTCTGAAAGACCAAATGCCTCAATGACTGTGTTTTTCGGTGAGTGGTGACCTTTTTGTAATCACACTGCAATGAGTCACTTGAAAAAAGAAATTTTGTTAAAGAACGAAATTGCAAGTGACTACAAGATCAATGCATTTTATTGGATGTAAGAAAAACACCCACTCGATGTGATACACTGTGTGCTTACCACTATCAGGATAGTATCACATTCAATGAAATGCAATTCTTTTGAATGAAAAATCAGTCACATAAAACAATGCGTGAGATGGATGTGCAAGAAGTGTGTGTGTAGCCACTGATATAATTGGCTATACCAGCTGTTCTGTGAGCAGTGGCTCTAACCATGAGCATTGTATACTGTTACTGTATGCCCTAGGCAGAGTGGGCGTGGTTTACACAGGCTATATTGGAAGTCGTTGGGAATCTCCCTCGATAGCCTGACACCCATCCTCTCTCCAGACGGACGGATCAGGCTTGGCAGAATGGGGCATGTGTGCTAAGGGGCTGGGCACTTCCATGTTTGGAAGGTTCCAAGCCAGAAGGTTTTTGTTTGACTCCCCGTTTGTGTCGCACAGTGGAACTTGGGAACGCGGCTGACCGCACGGGCATAGATCCTTTAGCGCCGACTGAAGAGGGGAAAGCACAGGCCACACAGCAGCTGTCTGCACGCCATGAGGTCATTGGTTCATTCCTCCTTTATATTGCACGGAGAAATTATATTACATGGAGACATTATAGTACGTGGAGAAATTTGGGAATGGCACCAACTGGTCCACCTGCTGCTCCTTTAGCACTGACTGCTCCCGGTAGCCTCCCATGCGCCAGAAGGTTGTGGGAGTGATTCCCAAGTCTAACAGCCATGTTCTCTGCAGAAGAGGTGGCAGTAAATGGGTGCTTTCTTCTATAAGACTCGTATCATAAACTCATATATTCCAATGTATGTCATAAGACACCATCCCGTGTGCTGGTGTAGACACCGTGTGCCACTGTTTTAACAGGGGGGCCAATACCGTAGGCAGTTATGTCGGTTACTTTTTCCTGGCCGGCTGGTGACTCCTCAGATCAGCCCTTCTCAGTTCTAAATGTGCGACACGTCACCAAAAAGCCGCGCTGAAAGGCTGTGTTGTGCAGTGAGCAGATAGGGTGGTGGATGACACAACGTCTCAGAGCCGACCTATTGCTGATCAGATGAACCCTCGCAGCCAAGCAGAGCTGAAGGCGAGTAAAACACACAAAGTGAAACTGGTGAAGTCTGTGATCGTTTTGCAATTCATCACGAGTAGCTAGCCGCATTGGAACATTGGAGTCTGCTTTTTTTGTTCCGCCTCTATGTTGGAATCAGTTTATATATGCAGGAAGAGATTCAGTCATGAATTATTTGTTTTTGGCAACAGGAGCATGTTTTCTCTCTCTCTCTCTCACACACTTATTGCAACCACAGATCTCCCCTTCCCTCGTTCCTCTCTTACATAAGAGATGGAAACTGACAGGAGAGAGACGTTGGGTGGTAATATGACCTATTTAGCGCTCGGCTGCGAACGCACAGGAACTGGCTGTTAGGCTGCTAGACGGGGCTGGGAGGTGTTGGAAAGCTGGGAGATTCCTCTCAACAGCACGTCCTTCAGCGCTCTGTTTTCAGTAAACAGCAGACGGGGGCGACCATAATTCTCACGCTCTTATCCACACCAGCCAATCGCTCTCTTCGTCCGTCTGTCCGTCTGTCTGTCTGTCTGTCTGTCTGTCTGTCTGTGTCCTGTAGCCATTCAGAGCCTCTGCAGCCTGTCACTAGCAGTAGGAGGGCCCTAGGCTACACTCCTACATATGCTCGTACACACACACACACACACACACACACACACACACACACTTATGTATGTGTGCGTAGTTAATCATGTAGGTGTCATAAATATACATGGACACTGTGCAATGCAATATTCACACAATATTTACATACTCGTGTCAAGCACAGATGCATAGTTCATTCTCACTCACTCACTCACTCACTCGCTCACTCACACACATGCACACAGTGGGTATTCTACAATAGTATAAAGAACAGAATGACACTGCATTAATGCACCCGTGTGAAGTCTCTGTTTTTCCCTATTGTAAAAATGCCTCAGCGCCGTGTGACATTTGTGTGTGGGGGGCAGGGGGGGGGCAGAGAGGTGACATTTATTGTCCTTTGTGCTCTGCTAAATGAAAACGGATCCCTCAATGACATCAGATCACAAGGACGGCCAGAGCACGGGGGGGGGGCTTGGGTGGGGGGTATGGAAATCACAGCATGTCGAAACAGGACATGCACATACACTTGGAGGGGGTGGGAGGGGGGGCAATGCAGTAGCTGGGCCGAATTATATAAAGTTTCAGCTCCGGAGGTGAGGCGGAAGCTCCACTGGTGTGGGTGTGGGTGTGGGAGTGGGCGACACCCATGGCACAGTGGGCGGGGTCAGCGGACGCATGTGACTGCCGCCGCCGCCGCCGCCGCTATCCGCCTTCGTCTGACACAGTCTGAGTCCATTAGACTCCGAACTCTCGTTTGTTCCAATCCATTTCCTCCGGCTGGGCTCGGCGAGGCTCCTGGCGTCTCGCGCGCGCAGTCAGGTGGAAGGGGAGGTGCTCCTGCACGGCGGGTCACAGCGCTTTGCATGTCTGAGTTCCCTGTTCCCTCACTCGCACAGTGCAGCTCGTCGCCAGCGTCCGTCCCGTCTCCTCTCCCCCACGCCCTGCACTCCGCACACACTTATCATGCGCACTGTACATACGGGGGGGGGGGGGTTGTGTTCGCACATGCTCAGACTGCTGGAGCATTGTGGGTAATTGGTGTTTGATGGCTACAGAAGCCCCACTTACAAGGTTTTAAAAAGAGAGAGAGAGCCATCCAGGCGTGACCAGCTTGCAGATTGCCCCCCCATGCACGTGGGGGTGGGGGTATTCCAGGGTGCGCTCAAACACACGCAGCGTGCTCGCACACACACACGCACGCACACACGCAGCACATTCACACTGACACTCATCTGTATGCACAGATGAACATACACGCATGCGAGTACATACATGTGCTCATATGCTCTTGATCATGCATATTCGGGTCTGGGATGGATGACTCTAAAACACTTGTTGTCGGTGCAGTCAATCAATCAATCAATCAATTTATTTCTATAGCACACTTCATACACAGAGGCAACCCAGTGTGCTTTACATAAATAAAAGCAAAAGGAACAAAGAAAGTACAAAGTACATAAAATAGAATAAAAACAAAATTAAATTAAAAAACATAGTCATTCCCGTCGGGGAATGACCTCTCTCTGTCTGGCCGCTTCCTGCGTGCATTTTGAATGGGAATTTTGACATGGATGCTAGCCTGTGCTCTCACTAATTAACACAAGATGTTGCAGTGATTACACAAGCCAAAGAACACAATTTGGAACTTTCTAGAAAGTAAATATAAGAGTTAAAAATTAGTGAAAAATATGGTGTGCACACATTCACACACACATGTATATTCAGAGTACACACCCACAGTGTGTACGTGTAAACACACACAAATAAACATTTCCATTCCTGGTAATCCACGTGTCCACTTGCCATTTGGGTGCCTGAGTCCTTGTGTACTTGATTGCTGCAACGATCTGTACCGTGTCTTGTTGACTGTTACAACATGACAGCCCCTGCTAGCTACACCGCGCAACGCAGGCTACGTTCGCCCACCCGTGCCCCATTGCGTTCCACTACAACAGAAACAAGCTTTCAGATGTCTCCACCGGGGCACATTTGCATACTAATAAATCGTTTTGAACTGTGAACGGGAACGAGAAGGGGGGAGCGAAGGGTACCTCTGAATACCAATCAGAGATCAAGTCCTCTGGCTGAGATGATGGCTGCAGCCTTAAACGATCGCGTTATGCCAGAACAAGCAGGTTTCCTTTCAGAGCTGGCAGGTTAAAGTATGCTGAGCAAAGGAAGTCCAGAACCTCCCTGCGACTCGGAGAGAGGGGATCACATTAATCACGGACTGCGCTGGGGGGCGTTTCACTGGCGGCAGTTGCATCGTGGGTAAATCGCCATTAAATCTCGGCACTTGGCAGGCGACACTGTACAATTACAGTCCCCACCCGCTGTCGGGAAGACGAAAGGGTCGAAGATGGCACTCAAATTATTATTATAAGCCATGAATTATACGGCACGGAAGGGATGACCACCTTGTTTGAGAACCCCCCCCCCCCCACGAACCCTGCTGCATAAACTATCAACATGTTATGGGGAGGAAAAGTATGTGGATGTCCGCACAACATGGCACAGATAGAGAAGGGGTGGCAGTTAATGGGACAGACAAACAGCTAACAGGACGGAACTTAAGTTTATATTGGTTTGGTTCAATGAGAGGTACTGGAAATTAAAAAGGGTGTGTGAGAGAGACACAAATAGGGGCAGAGAGAGGCTGAAGGCAGGGGGAGAGAGATGAATGAGTTTTTTTTTTTTAGATTGAGTTTGTCATGCAGTGTGTGTGTGTGTGTGTGTGTGTGTGTGCGCGTTTGTTTAGCAGTAGGGGTGGTTTCCTTATCACCCACCCGCACCACAGCTTCCGTTATCTGATCTCAGATCTGTGCACATTTTTCATGCGTGCAGATTCAGGATTACCGCCCGTGCTGACCGTGGTGTGTGCTGCGCGGGGCTTATCAAAATGAGGCCTACCACAAGTGATGAGTCAAAAGTAAATCACATAACGTCAGGGCTTATGGGTAACCATTCCCGCACCAGTCATAGCTTTAGCCATCACTCCACCCCCTACCCTCTCAGTTCAGCAGAGTGGGGTATCTACTGTTTCTCTACTGTTCATTTAGTCCAATAGACATGTACAGATGAAGAAACTGGATCAGGACATCATTTGCCATGTTTGCACATGTACTGTGGTGATACTCTGTGGGCATAAGGGGTCCTGTTGAGGGTTTCACCTGATATCATCTTTCCGTGAAATGTTTTTTTTTTTTTTAAATGAAACGTCAGCCTCACATTAGCCACGATTATATTTTATTTCTGGTAGCGTCCGCTTCACATATCTACATTGACGTCCAGAGCGGGACCCTGGAATAGCTCTGTCTGTTCTTTTAATTAATTATGATGAAATAATTTTGTAACGAATGATTAAGTGAATCATGTCAGGGTCCAGTCCGGAGATGCCGATAGAACTTGAACCCATTCACTTTTATGTGTTGTGTTGTAGACAGTTCTGTATTTAAACCCTGTAAATCACAGCTGCTGTATCTTGTGAACTACAATTCTCAGTGCGTGAGAGGGTGTAAAAACATTCTGTTGCAAATAAGTTGTAACACCGTAATGCTGTTTCACTCTTTTATTCCAACTACTTTGGGGCAGCATCTCCATAATTTAATTTAAAGGCCCCTAAATTGTCCTGCTGATGGGGATAGTGTGTGAGTTTGTGCTGATAAATTGGCAGTGTGTGTGAAGGATAAATTGGGCAATGATTGACGCTTTTAATCAACATCCACTACAGGCTGCGGTGCAATGGCTATGTAATACTCTAGAAAATGGAAACATGTCTAAGTCATGATGTCATTATGTCATGAACCCATACAAGATGTCACTCTTTATAACCACATAAATATTTCATAATTACGGCGATTGAAGTATTACCAAGGATGTTTAAACCAGACAAGATTTATATCTTCCATCCAAGGGATGTTATTACCGACCCGTGGGAAGTAAATATTGTAAAAAGTGAGAATGTTTTTTCCATTTGGATGAGGACCCCCTGAAACTCCCCGGGGTCTCCAGACTGCAGTTTGGGGTTACCTGCTCCAGGCGCCTGACTTTGATTGACGTGGTGTCATGCGCTTGTCTTTGTGTCCCAGAAGCACAGCCAGGAAAGCTGGCCTGCCGACAGGGGACGGCGTTTCGGAGGTTTATGTCCCCTGTCTGCCACACTTCAATGCTCCGTCAGCTTCTCCACAAGAACATCGATTATTAATGAAGTCTTTGGGAAACAGCAGGCCGCTCAGATAGTTTAAACAGGACCTCCCTGTCCTCTGAAATGGCAGCAGAGCTCAACAAAGCCGAAGAAGGAGGACATCCTCCTCCTCCTTCCTCCCTCCCTCTCTCTCTCTCTCCCTCTCTCTTACACACACACTCTCTCTGTCTCTCTCACTTGCTAGTCTCTGCTGCTCACATTTTATGAAAAATTGACCTCTGTCATTTCAATCCAATTCAGCATTTTTTAATTGGCATGAAATATAAAGTAAGTAAAGTAAATGCAGGCAGTGGTCTCTCCCAAGCTCATTTTTTCTTTCCCTTTCTCTCACACAATAGCGGTAAGGCTCCTTTCGTGCTTCTTGGTCTTAAGGGTGTAGATGGTATTATGTGGAGCAGAGAGGCTGCAGATCAGAGTTGCTCTTCCATGTTCAACTGGTGCCCACAGTCACAGCTGAAGTCACAGGAGTCTGAGCCAGAAGCAGAACACACAACCCCCCCCCTCCCCCCCCCCCCCCCCCCCCCCCACACACACACACACTCAAAAATACAAACACACACACACACACAAAATACAATTCTGTAAGGCTATGTAGAATTCACACTATACAAAGCCATTACGCAACACACGCACACACAAAATATACAATTCTGTAAGGCTGTGTAGAATCCACACTATACAAAGCCATTACACACCACACACACACACACACACACACAGAAGCATGGACGCACCCTGGCTGGCCTAGCCGCAGTTTTGTTATTGTGCTTACCTGTGAGCGGGGCCAGCAGCTCCTGACAGCGGCACCCATCAGCATTAAAGAGTCAAGCAGCCGTCACTCTGCCTGCCATAATCTCTCTGCTGGTCCTGCAGAGCAACCGATGGCGCCACTAAATCATCATTTACAACTGCTGTCTGCCAGGGGGACGCGTAGCGCTACAACCCAGCTGACACACTCTGCATTGTTCCTCCTTAATGTGGTCTTGGAGCTGAACACACACACACACGCACACGCACTCTCTCTCACTCACTCAGTCTCTCACTCTGGTAAATGCTATAAGGTCACATGATATTTCATAGTTGTAGAGTGAACTTTGGACTGCTCCCCAAACAGGCAGACAACAAGGTGGCTCTATTTAAAGACAGGGAAGAGAGGGGGTGGGCCATGACAGGTGATGCACTAAGATCAGCGAAGGCCCAGTGAACTAGGTTCAGTTGGTTGACATTATGGGCTGTGAAGATGATATCAGAGGCAACCGTGAGCTATATGCTCTGTACTGTACACGGATAGTACCAATTTCAGTCTCATGATGTGTATAGAATTGCAGGAGCTACTAATAATACAGAATGTAAAGAATACGTTAATTCCTCGCCCAGTCTTTATAGGAATATTCATGTTTCTGATGACTGAAAAAAAAAATTGAATTCCAGAGCAAAGACAGGGATTAGTATTGAGAGCTGGGTTCAGTTATGGATAATCTGGAAATGTGGTGAAATAATTTGGTACCACATAAAATGTCTCTCTCTGGTCGGCCTCTGTCCCAGTTATTAACTCTGTTAAAGACAGCCAAGCACATGCAGCTTTAGTCTCTCTGATGAATGTCACCTGTGTGTGTTTGCATAACACTTTTTCCACACTAGCTCTTTCCATAAAAACGGCCATTATTCCACAAGTGGCAGACACCGCCTGTAACACTGGAGGGTGGGGATGGGGAGTGGGGTATTTGATTTTGCGTTCTCTATGAAATTCTGCAAGTTTGTTGGGAGGGGTTGCTGAGTATGAGTACCAGTGGGGCAGGGGCAGAATTTGGAGGGGGTGTGTGAGGGCCATGCTAGACTGCCTCGTGCTAATTAAAAATCAATGCGACCGATCGATGCTGCTGCACTTTCTTCAGCTCCTCAATCTGTGCTGGATTCAGCTAGCTCTGTCAGCAGCCTACTCATTAAAACGCACACACGTACGCATGCATGCACGCATGCAGTATGCACACGGAGGCGCCTGCACATATAGATGCCCATTTACAAATGCAAAAGCACTTACTAAAAGCTCACGGACACACAACGATAAGAATGCAGCATCAGTATGATAGTCACATGTTCAGAGAGAATCCAGACTAAATTATTTGAACTCTTACAGCTCTCAATCATAGCAAGCTGAGTAGCAAGAGCATCATGGGAAGGTGATTCAAGATTCATTTATGTTCCTCCACTGCACTGTTTCTCTGTTTCTCTCAAAACAGATAACCATGGCCTATGCACTGTAGTCTGAAATGAATAATAGTTTTTCTTATACCTTTAAAATTACCTTTAATTTACCTTATACCTTTGTGTGATATTCAGGAAGGAAACAATAGTCATAACTCTAAAATAACATTTACCCAAATGAATATTTTTTCCAAGCTGATTAAACAGAACTGAAGAAGTGAGAGTGGAGGAGGCCGGCTGTGGAGAGGGGTAAATGGGGCCCCTGTCCAAAGTCTTTGGCCCGCAGCTGCAGGCTTTTTTAATCTTCTCCAGACTGCTGTTGCGCTGATTCCTGGTGCTCCACAAAGAGCCATTTATGGGGAGCGCAGCAGGGCAGCGTTCTGGTGTGCACCTGAGACTCACAGCTTCACATCGCAGTCGGGGTTAAATGTTATTGCACCACTTGCTTGGATATCCAGTGTGACTCGCACAACATGGATAATTTCACAGTGTCCCTTTACACAGCTGGGTATGTACTGGAGCCGTGCAAGTTAAAGATCTGTGCCTCTTACAATGGTTCAGTGGTTCCTCATGTGGGAGTTGAACCCGCAACCTCCGTGCTCTACATTGCTGCCCTTAAATGATGCACAGTTGGAGGTTGGCTGATCTGGACCTCTTCTCTGTCTCTCTCTCTCTCTCTCTCTCTCTCTCTCTCTCTCTCCATCTCCATTCCCAACCCTGCAGGAAGACTATGATCGCTTGAGGCCTTTATCCTATCCCATGACCGATGTCTTCCTCATCTGCTTCTCCGTGGTGAACCCGGCCAGCTTCCTGAATGTGCGGGAGGAGTGGGTCCCCGAGCTAGAGGAGTATGCCCCCAGCGTCCCCTTCCTGCTCATCGGAACCCAGGTGAGCGCAGTGAACCGAACTGGGACCGTCCCGGACCGTCCCAGCCCACCCAAACTGCTCCCAGTCCTAGTCTGAGTATCTCTGGGGTAGAGGCGGGCTCAGGGTTCCGTAAGGGGTGCATGTGGCAGCCATATTCAAGCAAGGAACCAGACCGTAGCTGGGCCAGATGGGTGCTCTAATAATCAACTTCAGTTGAGTGTCATCTGGAACCATTCAAGGAAGTGGCTCTCCTGTCCTGACTGCATGTGGACCAGTCAAGTCTCCTGCTTTTCAGCAGGAACAAACTTTTAAAAACTTTTTAAGCATTAAAAAAAGCATCGAATCTGATTGTTCTTCATGAATGTATTTGAAAGAACAGAGAGGTAGATGTTTTACTGAGGTAATGAGTTGCTATCACTTTAAAAAGATATTTTGAACAATGAAAATAATGTATATTTTTCATACTAAGACCGGAATAACTTGAACAGAAAGAAACAGGAATTTTACATCACAGAGTATAGGAATAAAAAATCAACAACACATGAAATTATGAAAATGTCATTATATCTCTGGCCCAAGAGAGACAGATACAAGCACACCCCAGTATTCCAATAATTATCCAAATTCTGTTGTGGAAATCACAAGAGTAACTTGTCATCTATTTTAAACTGTGTATCTAAACTTTATATGTGGGTGTCAATTACAGTTCCTAGGATGGCAAGCACTTAAGTCTGGATGGGGGGTTGGGAGGGCAGGGCCTGAGTGTTTGGAGGTGTGGTTGGGGCAGTGCTGGAGTGTGGGTGTGTGTGATTTGTAATTCAGTGTGTCAGAGGACATTTGCTGATGTTTTATTGGTCCATGGATTAATCAGTGGTGATCATGAGGTGAATACTAATGAAGTGATCGATTGGCACGGAACGTAGAATTAGAGATGACATCAAGAGGTGTGTATCTGCATGTGCGTGCACGAGGGGACTCTCATTCCAGATCTGATTGGAAGATCAAAACTGCAAGGTCTTCTCTGATTGGCTGAGCACACACAGATCCACACCAGGTTAGATTTGAACATCCTGGTCCTGACCCCAGTCACCCTCTAAAAAAGGTGGAGAAAAGGTGTGTTCACAGGTGTGTGTAAGTGTAGGAGAAGGAGAGTATTTTCTCATGTGGGTGTATGGATGCGTATGTGGGCACACGCGTGCAGGAGAAACAGTCTGTGTGTGGCTGTGTGTATATGGGAGAGCGTACGTATGGGGTGTGTGTATGTATATGTGTGAGTTTTTGACAGAACTGGGGGAGGCCCTGTTTATTGAGGTTGGGGTGCGGGGGTTCTGGGGCGCTGGTATGCCACATGCTCTGCTGCAGCCCTCAGCCCAGATCCAGCTGAAAAATCAGGAAGCGGAATGTTAATCGGATCCAGAGGTTGTTTTTTTCCAGGATGGAAGGCAGGCAGAGACGGGCAAGACCCATCAGCTTCTTCCACTGTAAATGTTGGGGGGGGTTAATACCAGGTCCAGTGTAGATTTTCATTCCTGGAACCCGTCGCTCTAAAAACAAACCATCACTGGGCGAGTGTTATGTGATCGGGGGGCATTGGGGGGGAGGGTGTGTTGGGGTTGGAAGAGTGCCTGAAGAAGGGGGGGGGGCAGTGAAGCTGAACTTTGACCCAATGAAATAGAGAGCCTGGGGTGTGGGGGTTGAGCAATAAAATAACAAAATGAGCACACACAATTTCTCTATCTCTCTTCATCAAGGGGGGGGGGAGCGAGGGGCTAGTCAGGCACTAGTCATGTTGACTGACACCCCCACCTGCAGAATGTGGGACTGGTGGGGGGGGGCGCAACTAGAAGGGGCCCCCATGTTATACTCTGGGAAGGACTAAGCCCTGTTCCACAGACCCAGTGACTGTGCCTCCGTTTCAGATCGACCTTCGAGATGACCCAAAAACCATCGCCAAACTCAACGACATGAAGGAGAAACCCATCACGACAGAGCAGGGTCAGAAACTGGCCAAGGAGGTAGGATCTGAAGGGCTGTCTGGGTGTTTAAATTTACTGTTTACTTTTGAATAGAGACGAGGGCAGAACGACAGTAATGTAACTGCAGGATTAGTGCACCCCACACCAGACCACTGCACACCAAAGCTGAAAGCAGTCTTGAGTTATTCTTCCAAGCAATCATGAAAAGCAGTCATGAAAGACCCCATATGTCTAACATGAATTTCGTTCCCTGAGGCATAGTTCGCCAATACAATATCTACATCTCTTCTTCCTTAAATATAATCATGCGTGTGTGTGGATCTGACCGTGACTTTAACGGAATCCTCACCACTGTCCTAAGATGTTTGAAAAGCTTGGTTGATGTGGGTGTGGTGCACCCTGACTGAAATTTTGACAACAGACCGTGTTACTGAGCAAACCATTCGCTAGTTAACGGTTTCCATCGGCGACGGCCGGGAGGGGCAGCTGTGCTCAGGAAGTCACGCCTGCACCTCCCGCCCAGGCCTCTGCTCTGACACGCCTTGTTGTATGACAGTGCACGCTGATGGATGCTTATTGATGGATGCGTATTGACGTCCCCTCCAACCCCCCCCCCCCCCCCCCCACAGATAGGCGCCTGTTGCTATGTGGAGTGCTCGGCTCTGACGCAGAAGGGGCTCAAGACGGTCTTCGACGAAGCCATCATCGCCATCCTCACGCCGAAGAAGAGCGCGCTGAAGAGACGGCTGGGGTCGCGCTGCATCAACTGCTGCCTCATCACGTGAGAGGGACGGAGAGAGAGAGCGACAGACAGCGAGAGAGGAGGAGGAGGGAGGGAGGGAGGGAGGGAGGGACAAAGACAACACAACAACAAAACCTGGACAGACAGCTGACACTCGGAGGGGAGGAGCCAGGAGGGAGGAGGAGGGGCCAAAGCAAAGCTGCAGATCGACGGCGTTGCACGTCCGGGACTCCGCCCACAAGCGCCCGGGCACTTTCTCAGACTCACACCGGCCCGGTGACCCGCTGGGAACTTCAGCTTTACCGGAAAAGAAACCAAATAACCAAAGTAGCACAAGCTCACCACCGTACCGAAGACTTTTATTTCCCTCAGAAACAACATTTATAATCACTATTTTTATTAATATGTCCCAATATTCTTACCTACACCGTTTAAAAAAAAAACACACACAAACACACAGCCCTTTGAACAGCTCTGTTAAAAGATTCCCAATACCTTCCAGATTTACAAAGCCGTATAAATATGTAACAAAAAATTGCAGTTATGCTTCTCTTAAATGTAGGCCAAAAATATATGTTCTTTTTGCCAGTTTTTGCATAATGGAGTTTTGGCTTTGAGTTTCAAAGTCCTCTTCGGTTTCCAGCACCACACCACAGTGGAACGTCCCGTTGCGTGTGGGGTTCAGCGCACCTCTCTGCGCTCGCCTCGCACCCATCTACTTGCACTTGTAGGTCAGCTGCTTACGGTGCCAGTAGATCCAGCCAGGGGCAATGATGAGGCCCGTCAGGAACCCAAAAGTGGCCCCCAAGGAGCAGGAAATGGGCCACACCTTTGAAGAGGGGCACGGAACAGAGGAAATGCAGTCAGCTTCCCCACACAAGCACAAACTACCCAAAGGGAAGGAGAGGTAACTTTACAACAAACACCCCGCCCACTCCCACAGCTCCAATCAGGCTCCACTGCCCCATCCCCATATCCCCAGCCAGCAACATCATCGGATGTGTCAATCACCTTCTTAAAAAAAAAAGAAGAAAAAAAAAAGGACAAGATTGCTTAATCACTGCGTCTTTTTCAGTATGAGTCTGGGATTTTCTCTCTTTACGTGTTTGAGGCCTTGCCCGTCGGGCTGGGCTGACCGCTGTGTGGTTCTGTGACAACGCCGTCAGCTTGGCCAGTGGGCCTGACCTGGCCTCCTGAGGGCTGGGACCGGACCTCATCCTCGCACTCTTCTGAGCGGGGAAGACCCAGTACCCTCTGGATCACAGCCCGCTTCATTTTACCATGATGCACTGTGGAGTGAAAGTGCGTTTTTCCTTTTCTTTTCTAAGTGGACCTTGTCGCACAGTACATGCTGTTGTTGGGAGTGGATTGGTCTCACAGCAAAAATATCAGTGACCTTTTCTTATCTTTTTTTTCCTAGGAAGCATATGATCCAAATAAAAGGTGTATATCGTTTTAAGAATCTGTCTGCGCCTGCACTGGATTTCTCTCACCATTTCCTGACATACTGAAGAGAAGAGGGATTTAAGTGCTCCCTCATTACTGAGCTGTAGTTAGGATTCTTGAGGAGGAGGCAGTCTTGTTGAGTTTTTTAATAATTCATAATTAAGACGTTTTACCCTTAAGCCCGTTGAGTGACACGGACTTCCTGTTTACGGGTGGTTAATAATGGAGTGCTGCGCACACGTGGCACTTGACATAACGCTGTCGTCCAGACCTCACAGTGTTAAGGTGCGCTCACCGTCACAGTCTGGGGGACACTAGCCTAACGCGAGGGGCCTAATGTCAGAAAGGAGCACGGGACAGCTTCCCCAGCGTCTCAGCTGTCCCCTCAGGTACCCGACTAGCACAGAAAATCACTTTCACTGGGGCTTACAGCTGAGCGTGGCTGCTGAGCCGCTCTTCACCTGAAGGGACAGGGGAGGGAGGCACAGTGGATCAGGGAGGTGTGTGCGTGTGTGCATGCGAGAGCGTGTCAGTGTGTGTGTGTGCGAGCGTGTGTGTCTGTCTGTGTGTGTGTGTATGTGTGGCGTGTGCATGGGCGTGAGCTTCGGTTAGAGGCAGGAGCAGCTAGCAGCTGTGTGACAGAGATGAGCTTTATCCAGACACACACACACACACACACACACACCCCTGTACTGTCTGAGGCTCAGTGTGTGTTTGATCTATGGCCCAGGTCTGGACTGTACAATCACCTCTGCTTTTCACTGCCCTGCCTGCCATCTCTCTCTCTCCCTTCCTCCCTCCCTCCCTCCCTGTTCCTGCCTCCTTCTCAGTCCCGCTCTTTCTCCCTTTGTCCATCCTTTTCTCCTGTCCCCCTCTGTCTCCAAGCAGAGCGTCACACAGAGTCTCTCTCGTATCAGCGAAGACAAATTGTCTCTGTCCGACGTCGGCACGCACATGGCAACTTTCTGCAGGGAACACTGTGTGCTCTCTGTTCTCCATAGCCACAGACACAGCGCGTCTGTGCCGGGGTGACATCATCGCTACCAGAGACTCCACCTGCCTCGAGTCCAGCCTCAGTGAATCATCAGGAAAGGGCACATCGCTTCCCTCCTCGCACCGCGCCAGCTCTCCTTCAATTTGCCCGTTCACTCGCGTCATTTATAATGGAGCAAACAGACATCTGCATGTCGCGTGCGATGAGGTAAAAGCAGCAGCTCTTATCGATGTTTCCATTCTTCCATAGATATGAATTACACTGTGTGTGTGTGTGTGTTTATGAGTCAGCACATTACCCTCTTGCACCCTGTACGCCTGGGAGGAGAGGAGGCAGGTTGACCCCACCCAGCCACTATGACATCACAATGGAACAGAGCAGAGCCCTAGAAAGATGGTTCTGGACCACAGCATCAGTAAGTAAAAAGAAATTAAATTCACGCCACTGCTCAACCACAGACAACGGTCCGGGACCAACCACGGTTGCAAACCAGCCAATCAGCGGCCACATTGGTAGCACGCTGACACTGCACCTCGGCCAGTCGCCAATCACGGCGCTGGCAGCTGGATTTGGACCAGTTCTACACTGCACCCCTGTGTCGTGAGTACCACGGTGCTTTCACCACTACAGTGTAGTGTCATTTGGAAACCTAAATTGGCTCATAAAGGCGTCAAGTGGGAATCCAAGAACCAGAGGTTTGTAATGCAGATTTTGCAGTGCGCGCCCGACCCCGTTCGGTCCTACGTGTGAAATATAAATTTAAAGCCGGGAGCGTGTGGAGCCAGTGCACCTGAACCCAAAGACAACAGCCTTTAATGAAATCACCCGCTGAAAATCATGAACGCAAAAAGTGGATTATTTTTAAGCACGGGCCGAACGTTCTCATTAAATATTAATAACGGGTCTATTATGTCTTCGTTAGCAGTCGGCTGAAATGGAGATGTAGCCTCCAGACTGAACCGAAACGAGGCTCTCGGTAATGAGGGGGAATGTTTCTAGCCCGGGTGGTAATCGCTCGGCCGCACCTTGGCTAGGGTGGCCAAACGCCGCTTTCATTAAGACGCTTTTATCGCTCGTGTGATTCATCAGCGTCACCGCCGTCCATCTGCTATAGCCTAGCGCGTGGTTTGATTTATTTACAGTGAATGGAAAGTGCACGTGGTTTACAAATCGTAGATTTAAACTTTGGAACCGATATCTAACCTCGCTGTACGTCCCCATTCTGTGATTTATTTAAAACGATAGAATACATGCAGCCTTATTGGATGGTTTTAAGCTGGTTCTGCAGTGCATAAATTCTAACTATTGAAGATCATCTAAAGAACTTGTGATGGATGTAATTGCATGCAGGGACAAATGTAGACAAGCCATTATTTATATTCGTGGTGCACAGAGATGGGGTTTTGTGGAAATTAATGGGGAATGGCACAGAGACTACAAAAACAAAACTCTGAGGAGAGAGAGAGAGAGCGGGAGAAGCTCCTCTGTTCTTCCCACACAGCGAGAGGGTTCCGGGGTTCTCTTGTGATCTAGAGCAGACCCCCGTGTGACTGCGTCGCGCAGATGTTTCCACCGCGCAGGATTAGCGCTCGGAAGCTAGCGCGACGCGCTCGGGACGAGAGAGAGCGCGAGCACTCCTACGCTACGCGGCCCTTTCGTCTGCAGCCCGGCTTCCCTTCAGAGAGCGGAGCCCTCGATCCTCCAACACCAGCACGAGGAGAAGAGCCGACGAGCGGAATCGGCAGTCAGGCTATCTACCCCACCTTGCAACGTCAAACCCCTATAAATCTAGAAAATGGGTTTAAATAAAATAATAGTTCACTTTTTGTTTTTGAAACATACTTTAAGTGCATGTCTTATATTGTTTTAGTGAGTGATGAAGGCTACTTTGGGTATATAAAGCAGTTTCTGCCGGCCTGGCGTCCGTGGTCTAAAGTAAACGACACTTCAAGTAACTCCAAAGCAGCCGGTACAGCAACTTACTGTTTCTAGAGGCAGTGCTTGTGGACAGAAGAATAGTATAGCGTTTATTCACAATTATAAATGGCAGTTTTTATAACTTGCTAGAACTTCTTTTCTCCTCCAATTATTGTTTATGCCTTAGCAATACTTGCCGCACAACATGTCAAAGAACTGAACAGCACACAGAGACAGAAAGGCAGAAGTAAGGGGGGGGGGACAAGAACGAGTGTGTCAGAGTTTCGGAGCTGACCTGCCAGGGTCGGTCCCAGTCCAGAGGGATGGGGAAAGCTCCCACCCAGGTTCCGATCACCGTGCAGGCTGTGGTTATCTGGAGAGAGGTATCCCAGATTGACATGGCCCTGAAACCACACAAATGCCATTAGTGTACGTGCATGCATGCGCACGCACGCACGCTGCACATAGCGAAGGCATCGCTGTAACTATGGAACCCACACACTGTTATTGCAAGCAGAGGGTCCTGTGCAGAGAGCGCGCTGCATGTGTGACCTTGAGCGGGGTACACTCCCTTCCCCGCTTCCATAGAAAGACATAACAGCTGTGCAAATAAGCGGAGGAATCTAAGGGTCTCTGGAATAAAAGCCTTAGCCACATACACAGGTAGTAAGAATGGGTAAGTCTGGCTAAACTGTTCAGTTATTGTGTCTCTTTCTCTGTGAGTGAGACAGGCCGCATGGCTATTTGTGCATTAGACAGAGAGGGTGTGCGTGCAGTTGTGTGTGTGTGTGTGTGTGCGTGTGCTAGTGGGAGAGGTTGAGAAAGTGAGTTTATGCATTAGACAGTATACAGACAGCAGTACAGATCAGTTGGGTAAGGACTGTAGTTGACCAGTAATCCCACCTGATGGGGAATTTAACCCAAGCCCCAGACTGTGACAATGCCTTTGCAGCTCCTCATAGTTTATTGGCTGCTATATTCACACTGATACACAGCTGTGGCTGTCACCCTTTACACTGTGTGTGTGTGTGTGTGTGTGTATACCTTCACGGGTCAAACTTTCCACTCCACCAAACTACTGAATTATAATTCACTCCTCCAAAATGCTTCACCAGTTACCACTTCATCAATGTCTTAATAGAACAGGCTGGAATTACAAATAATGGTGCCAAAACACTGCTTCAATGAACAGAAAAAAAGTAAGTGTGACTTTAGTGTCCTCGGGCTGGGCAGACACAGCTACTCATTCAGACAGCGAGTCTTCAGAGTCTATACCCAGCTCTTCACTTGCATGGAGTGAGCAGCAGATTCAAAACTTGTGTGTGTGTGTGTCCAACAGTCCGCTGTGTCATGAGTCATATCTGTCTTAGTAAAGATGTGAGAGTGCTTTCGGGATTGAACAGAGTGCAACAAAGTCAGTTTTACTTGAGCAGATTACGGATTCAAACAACACTCTAGGGTGGAGGGGATATTGCTGGGACCCCTTTAATGTAGGGCAGGGTTTTCTCTGTCTAACACTGGATTAGCTTGTAACACTGGGTTCTGCAGAACAGGCATTCTTTGCAACAAGCGGAACTTCCTACTGATGTTGTCATGGCAACAAAGACAGTATCTCTGTAATGGAAATTTACATTTTCATCGCTCAAACCCATCAAATAATTCTATCATGACACGATCGTGTCTGACAAGAGCTGAAAGTCAACGGAAGCAAAATACTTTTTTCAGCACTTAATGCTTAAAAAAACATAATATGAAAACACTCCAGGACACCCATTAAAAACGAAGAAGAGCTGGTCAAATGAGTGAAAGACGGTTTTCCTTAGCCAAGAGTTTCCAGGAGCAGTTCTCCATTTCTGGCTTTGCATGGCTTCCCAGCAGCCGTTTCCCCTTTCCCACGAACAGGAAACCCTGACCGGGTGCTTTCTTGCATGTTCGTTCACTTATGAGAATCCTCCTTCTTGTGCAATGCTTTCTCAAAGCGATCACGTGTACTATCAAAAACGAATACATTCCTTTCCACCTTAATTTCGATCCGAGTAACTCAAGGAAAAATGTCTGAAATATCTACACTGTATATTATTTCAAACGATTCAGTGCCAATAGCCAGACAGCTGCCCATATAGTTGAGTAGCTGTTCTGAAAAGAACCACTTGAAGCTCTGAGCAATCCAACCTCTAGTGCTTACGCACCCTCTAGTGACAGTTTCTTTAAATTACAAGAGGTCACTATTTTCAGGGACAATTTTAATTCTACAAATGGTCATAATGCCTGCGTTGTAATTGTATTCCGGTAAATGGTAATGTGCTTGGAGAACTGCAGTAGTAAGCTTAAATAGCATGGAACACCTACACATGTATTTATTTAACCTTTATATAACCAGGACACACACAGAGAGGATCCGGCCGAACCACCTTTCTGCGAGGCAACAGTGCCAACCACTGCACCACTGTGCTGCGCATACTGTATATGTGTGTATATACAGACTACAATTATCCTTGCATATCTTATGCATATTATAACTTATTAAATTTGCGTTTCATCATTTCAAAAGGAGCGCAAGGAGAGTTTACCTGAACACCACACACGCCAATCGCTTCTGAGTGAGAGGTGAGCAGAACTAAGGTGTGAAATGGATGCACTGTCTGAAAGAAAATGTCTGACGCTGAACCTGAAAGAACGGTAGGATAAAATGGCTAAAATGTGGGAAGCAGTTTGATTGTGCGGCGTAAGAGACAAACGGCTGGAGGCAGGAGGTGTGGACCCACCCTTCGCGGCTGAAGACCCGGATCCAGGCCTGCACGTTCGGGCCCAGCACACACAGACACCTGAGCGTGGTGAAGGAGGACAGCAGGACAGCCAGGGAGAAGGTCTCCAGCGCTGACCTGGGACAGACCAAACGCTGTGTCATTCCATCCGTTCAACCTCCGTTTGGCCAACAGCTTAACCTAAAATGGTGGCCCAGTTCTCTCTCAGGCCAGATGCTCTCTAACCGTGTGATCGCCAATAGGACGCAGGCTGGAACCTCTCTGGGAGGTGAACAAGGGAAGTTGGATGGATATATATATATATATATATATATATATATATATATATATATATTGCAAGTAGGAAGGGTCATTCAAACAACCAGGGGACTTTTGTTATCAAATTTTTTTCAGCAGTCAGCACACACCGCTACACTGGAGAGCCTGCTGCTCTCAGACTGTGTATTTTAACTGAAAGAAAATTTCTGTCATCAGATTTTTTTAGTTTGAAGATACATTTTAAAAAGGTAAATAATTATGTAAATACACTCACAAACTATGACGATACTTACTCCAGTAGGGTTGCACCATAAAGAACCAGCACAACATGGAAAAACAAGCACGAGGCAATAAAGTGCAGACAGGATCGGACGACCTTGGACACCTACAGTACGACGGAGGACAAAGTGTATTCAGACCAATACAACCACACCAATAAAGTCTTCTGCAGTGCATTTCACAATACTTGTGTGAAGGCAGCCACATTTCGACTGTATTAACTCATCACAGCTTTATTATTGAGAGTACATTTAATAAGTTTTCCATGGTCAAATGAGATTTGGAGAGGACAGACTGGCTGCCAATAATTTTGGTTGGGACAAAGTATTGTGACGATCATTCAATAAGAGATCGCCACAGAAAACCGGAATTCTCCACAGTAGGATTCAGTCATGAGGTTGAATCTCATTCAAATCACAATGTTATTGCAAATGACTAGTGTCCAATGCGATAATGGATACCCAGAAATTTAACTGATGGCAAAAAACAAAAACCTCTGTGCAGTTCCTAAGCAACATGGTGCAGAGGTAATATTACATCAATCATAAACTACAGCTATGAAGGAGGTAGCCCGTCGTGCTTTAATTTTATGCAACATTTTTGATTGTGGGAATGATTAAATTGAGGTTGAGGTTTTCATACATTTGATCACGGTAAGCCTGCAAAAAAGTAACCAGCGTTCATGATGCAACGGGATGGTATCGGCTGATATCGCTAAGGTGACGCCGACTGTGACTTATCTGTTGTCGTGCATTGCAATCCCACCTTGTAACTCAACGTGTGCTTCTTGGGGGGCGGACTGATGCCCAGCAGCCAGAAGATGGTGATGTTAACGACGGCCACTGATCCAGACACGGAATACAACCAGACCAAATGAGTTCCGATCACAGAGTACTTCTCCGCGAAGAAATGCGGCATTAGCGTCGCAATGAAGATGGAGGAAGCTATGATAGCATGGGCGGACACCATGCCCTTAATGTTAAACTCGAGGTCCCTCATGGTGACGATGAGTGGTCCAGTTTTCTTGCTGGTAAGGCAAGTTAAATATTGTTGAGAGTTGTATACTTGTTCAGATCAAATGTTGGAAACTGGTAAAGGTTTGTATTTCTCATGCACATTTGTAGCATTAGCGAACTTGCAACATCGTTTTAGCAATGATACTAGCTATTAATGTAGCGTTGTCCTTACTTCCCAACCAGTGCACGCCATGTGGCTGTATAAAGATAATGCAACCGGCTAAATGTTAGATTTATCGCAGCATTATTATTATTATCTCACATTACATAATTCAAATCTGCGTTACAAAAAGCGAACTAAACAGCTAGCCAAATTGGATAACAAGTGAACGTAGCTTGTAGCAACAACCAGCTAACGTTATTGTACAGCAGGTTGTTCACTTTATACTTCGTAACGTATACCACCAGCTACTAAATACAAAACCAAAGGATGAGGAATTGTCATATTACGAGCTTGCTTGGGATAGCCGGTTTTGTGGGACTGTGGAAATACTAGCAATTTATCTGATTTAGTTACAAGATATATTAGCTAACCAATTGCGTTTTATAACAATAACTTGTTCCCAACCACTTTTAACGTTAGACCGATATTCTAGGTTTCCATGTGTATTTCAACCTCTGAAGAAGACGTTGACTTACCCGTATTAACAAATATTAGATAGCCAACTGGTCACTTAGCCTGATCTCTAGGCTGGTAGACAGAAACAGGACTAACTGTAACTTGAGTTAGCTTGCTCCAAAATGAACCTATAAGCTGCTACTAATTTCTCTCTGACAGATACAGACCACGTTCAGAAAACGACCAACATTCGCCACTTTTGCCTTTCCTTCATAACGGCGTGTTCCATATGTCGCTGTGTTCGGCAACTAATATAATACCTACTCTCTACGTCTAAGATAAATACAGACGACTGTCCTATGAAATTTGTGGCCATTCATTTTAACGCTTCCGCGTAGTTTGCGTGGCGAGCAAGGTCAACATGCAAGTAATGTAGGGTTAGCACAGCCCCCAATAATGCTCACAAACATGGTGGGGGTAGTCGAAAAGTGTCATTGGTGGAGAGGGCATTCATTCAAATTCAATTATGAAATATGAAACACAGTTACGGTCTACGGTCAGAGTTTGTTCCACATCACGGATTATATCACATATATGATATAATGATGCACGTATTCTCGAGTGGACGTCTTTAGAATAAGACCAAACTGGCCAGGGTATCTCTGTAATTGTGAAGGTCCCGCCTACCATCAGGCTCGACTGCCACCGGAAACGGAAATCCTCAATAAGAGTACAGGAAGTTAGGTTTTGTGCGACGATTGTTGTCAGTGGATTGGAGCAGTAGCTGTTGTTTGGCGTAGTTAAAAATCATGGTTTGCGAAAAGTGTAAGTATTGAGCGTTCTAAATTGTGTCATTAGCTGCCAGCTCAGAAACACGCATATTATTATTTAAAAAAATAATTGTGACGTTAGCTCGATTGCATTACCTAACCGTCTATCTTGGGGGTATTTGTTTGTTTAACTAGCCAGCGTTAGCAAGGCCGCCATCTGTGAATGGGGAATGGCTGTTGTGGACAGGTTATTTTTTTGCATTACTGACTTGGTCACTGTTTTGCTAGCTTTGGCTAACATGGCAGTTACTTTGTAACGCCAAATTAAGTTGTCTACGTTTGTGTACGGAGATGACGTCATTGCTAATTAAACGTTTTTTAAATAATTTTTTTCCTTGTATTTTTTGAAATCTTGAACAGGTGAGAAGAAGCTTGGAAGAGTTATCACTCCGGACACCTGGAAGGACGGAGCACGGAATACCACAGGTAGTAGAGATCCACTGTCTTTAGATTGTACCTTGTTAACAGTGGCTAAATATCTGCTGCCCTAAGTGGCAAGCAGTGCTGGTGCAAAGAATAAGGTGCACAAATGTTTCCATTTTATTTTTTTTAAATATGTTTTTTTATACTTCTTCCAGACAAGGTGTGGGAGAGAGGGTTACTGATAGAGGTATCTCAGTATGTTATTGGGGGGGGGGGGGGGGGGTAAGTTAATGGCAGGGAATCAAATCCTCAGCAACATGGGAATGTGTATAGATTGAAAGTCGGCATGGCAGAGCATACCCAAACGTGCCCAGTAGCAGGGTGAGCATGTATACGTGTTGTTTATTCTGTCTGCCAAAGAAGCCAAACCTTGACTTACATACAAAAATGCTTTCTGCATGTGGATAGATGGGAGGAAGTGTTGTCTCTAATCATGTAGGGTGATTTAGCAATGTTAATATTACTGTGTGATAATAATTCATATGACTGAGTTCGTAAGCAAGTGTCAGAATAAACGTAGCCAAATTTATGATCTAGTGCTTTGTCTTTTCCAGAGAGTGGTGGGCGCAAGCTGAATGAAAATAAGGCTCTCACATTTAAGAAAGCAAGGTATGTCATGGTAAAAAAGGTTGGCTGATTTTCCTTCAGTCAAGTTTAGTATATTTGCTTTTTTCCCCCGCCTGTGTTTTCCCATGTTGTGTTTCTGAGTTTCTCGCTGAGACAACCTGTTTCTGCTTGTGACAGGTTTGACCCGTACGGAAAGTCTCGCTTTGCCACCTGCCGCATCTGCAAGAGTTCTGTCCACCAGTCGGGGTCAAACTATTGTCAGGGTTGCGCGTATAAGAAAGGTCAGTAGTAGCACATCCACACCATTCTTCCTTCTTGGCTTGGCATTCCATTATAGTTTTCATTTGGCACAGTGACACTACAAGATTGACTGATCTGTATAGTGAAGAATACCTTTACAGCTTATGTGCTTTAATCTACTGAGTCATTCCCACACGTTTAGCCGTGGTTACATAATCTATTTAGCCTAGTCGTTGGCCTTACCAAGAATGTTATAATTGCTTACAGTCTATTGTAATGTAGTTTGTATAAAAAGGATATTTCCTGGATACATCTTGTATTATGAGGGTAAATGTCTTGATCAAAGGAACAAGAGCAGAGCATGAACCATGATTCAGTTCTGTATTTGGAGATCTCAATTTTAATAGGGAAACATTACAAGGAAATTCTTCGTTTTGTACATCCGGTTCTAAATAAGAGAATATGTGTTTGGACAGGTATCTGTGCAATGTGTGGAAAGAAGGTTCTGGACACCAAAAACTACAAGCAGACCTCTGTGTGATTATTCATTGATTGCCATCATCGCCCCTCTCGGGATGGGGTGTGTATTTGCGAGGCGGTCCCCAGTTCCATCTTCTTGTGCAAGTTCCACTGTGGGCTGTGTGTGTAACACAGCTACGTGTGTGTGTGTGTGTGCTTTGTGCATGACAGGGTGAATCTCTGAAAAACCCTTTGATGTTCAATCTCTCAGCAGTCAGCACACACCACCACACCAGAGAGCCTGCTGCTCCCTTTCTGTGTATCTAAAGGTTATTTCTCACTGTAATAACTGAAAGAAAATGTTTGATATTTTCTGTCATTGTAAGTGTGCCAGAGATATTCTAGCTCCTAGATAAGAACCTTGTCTTTTAAATAGTTGTCGTTTATCTTTGAAAGCAATACATAGGCTTTAACTGTTCTATGAGAACATGACGGACTGTGACAATAATTGATACGCAAATGTTATAATGTTATAGAGACAATACATGGCCATTTTTGTTTAACTATGCAGGTTTTTTTTTCTTGCTCTCTTAGCCATGTGCATTTATCAGTAGGCTTCACAAAGGAGCACCGCACTTCTAAACATTTTCCTTTGTCTTTTAATGCCTATTTATTGTGGTCTTAGGATATAGGCTGGTCTTAACCGGCTTTGAGGATTACTCCTGTCGTGGTTGCAGTTATAAAATGAACTGTAGATTAATTCCCAGTGTGCGCTTATTTCATTAAGATGATTGCACGCCTCTCCAAACACAGTAGATTACATAATGAACAGCAGGAGTAGATGCAACTTTCAGATTTAGAGTTTTAAGGAAAAAGGTCATGCACTCTACCTTACCTTTTTTAAAGATGGAGGTTCTGACATTTATTAAATGGCAGTTCAACCCTGAAGCAAAACCATGGCCCCCATCTAAGTTTTTAAATATGTTTATCTCTTGGCTAATGTTTAAGGCAATCTGCGCCCCCAGATAAGTGCATAAAAATAGGGAAAAATGCCAAAAGCTACACATCAAGCAATATTATTTTAGTTATACTTACATTTACAAACATCAGGGATTTTACTACTAGTCTCTGAAAAGATTTAATTTTTTACTTTGGATCTGAGGGCACTTTAGATATGTCATCACTGCGTGTCTGCAATACTGTGGGGAGGTTTCGGTGTACAAACGGGTTTGGCTTTGCTTTCACAGATCACTTTTTAGGCAGTGTTAAAGCTTTTGTTACTTTTACAACTTATTCCAGTGTGAATATGGCAAATGATACTGATTCTATTCAATGTATACCTGAAGTTGGATTAAATTATGTCATTAACAATTTGTATGTCTTTGTATTGTCTTTTAATGTCTCACTTATTGTAGAGAAATGTTACATTTTCACAATGGCCACTCAATATGTGGCTTGAGTACATTTTCCTTCAGTTTACATCACATTTTAAATCTATTTAACTGACATTCATTTAGGTTGATATTAATTTTCTCCGCTGAAGCAGTTGAGTACCTGCATGCCTCTGTATTTGGCATTCATTTTAAAGTGATTATGCCTGGCAAATAAATTGCCTTTGTGCATACCATTAATAAGTTGCTCTAATGAATTGTACTTTCCAATTGCTATTGTACATTACTTGGATACACAAAGTTTGGACAGTGAGATTTGTGCCTTGAAAGGGCAATACTGTTTAACTCTTCATTTAGATAAGTTAGTGGATGTAATATTCATGGTATTTTACTGGGATGTTTTGAACAGTCAGTTTGTAAACTGGTATTAAGTTTAAGTGAAAACACTGTGCCTTTCACAATCCAGAATTTTACTGGAGTTGAGAGATTTACGTGTGCCTGTGTGTGTGTGTGTGGCTAGCTATGTCACATAAGGGTATTTTGACGTTAAATTAGTTGTATAATCTGAATCGGGAAAAACTGCAATAGGCTGCTTATACACTGTAAAAAAAACAAAAAACTTTTGTATACTGTGTTGATTTTAATTTTCTTTAAAGTAAGCACAAAGGTTACAGTTTGCTTATGCCAGTGATTATTGACTGTAATCCTTTCACTGTGAATGGGTGCAAAGCATGATGTTGTGCAAACATTTCTGCTTCATTGCAGCATAAGTAGCTCTGACATTAAGCTATAGCCTATTTGACAATGATTGTGTAAACATTCTATGCCAAAGTCGCTGTCCAGTTCTAACAGTAGGCCATTTCATAAGCTACTTAACAACCAACAAACCAAATGCATTAGATAGCTTTATAACATGTTTATTTGGGGATCAATATACAATACATTGTTTTAAAATGACATTGTAATGTATATGAACAATACATCTAAACAGTTTAAATAATTTTATTTTTATATTATGAGGGCCGAGACAGTTCTGGCAATATACCTTTTAAGTACGAGAAAAATTCCAGAAGAGTTTGGGGGCAAAATTTGTGTTCCCGTGGGAGACTGTTACTTGAATAACATGAAATAATGTTATCTGTCAGTTGAATTATTCAGATTTGTTCTAGTGTTCATTGTGAGCAGCATCCGAAAAGATAAACGCTTGCAATAAAGTTAACACTCCACATTGACAGTATGAATGAAAATATGTTCAGTCGTTCATCCTAGTTTCATACTAATGCAGACATGGATCTTTTCCTATTACAGACATTTGTCTTATTAGGTATATGACACAAATCCTGTAATGCTGTTCACACAGTCTGTCAGAGAGAAGAAAACTGTTGATGCTGTTGTCCTATTTACAAAATCTAGAATACAGGAAGCAAGTATAAAAATCGTGGATATGTGCAAAATAAGACAATTTTATTTTGTGTCCTCTTTTAAAGCACTTATTACAAGGAGAACTCAAGGCACCGGTCTCGATTGTCAGAGCATCAAAGACTATTTTTTATCTTTACTTTCGAGAATGTTTGCAGTTTTCTACATCTGATGTTGCACTGATTGCGCATGACAGTCCTGTGAAGCACAAGCTGATGTTAAAGCTTGGTTAGGAATGTACCACTTTTTCAAAAAAAAAGACAAAGCATTTTATGTGAATAACATTTATGGTTAATTGTGTCTTTTGACTATAATTCATAAGAAGTGATGCTAACAAAAAATATACATATAAGTTAATACACATAAAGCAAGTTTCTTGTATTGCCAGAAATGGCTATTTTGCTGGTGGGCAATACTTGAATGGTTATTTGTTTTCATAGAGAAATACAGTACAGGCAGACAGCTCTTCAGGTACGCCCCGAGGTGTGGTGAAAATGTTGATGACAGAATGCTCACAGGGTAAAGTATAGGTAGAAGAATGCGCACAGTGCTACATGTAACTCACGCTAACGGAATTCCTTGAGAACCTGTGTCCTGTGATGTACTCGCATCTCAGAATACACATCTCATTAAAGAGAGAAATGGAGACAGTAAAGGAAACGTGGATTGCAGTACTCGGGGGACAGAGGGCGCTGTCAGTGTTGGAGTTGACGGTAGACTGAGGTAGAAGGGCCCTAGCTGTTCTTGGCCAGGGACAGGAACTCCTCGCGGGTCTTGGGGTCCTCTCGGAACACGCCCACCATTGCACTGGTGATGGTGCGACTGTTCATCTTCTGCACGCCTCGCATGACCATGCACATGTGCCTGCAACATGCACACACCTCTGCTCTTAGCATGAAGAACAGGAACGAACTGCACACCATAAAAACCTGCACAAGATGCACCAAGAGAGTGCTTGGTGTAGTGCTGTATACTCTGGTGCATCTCTAGCAGAGGTTTAGGTTGTGACATCAAGAAGTTGGAACTTAATGGAAAAGCTTGCCAGCTTATGTATAGAGGACTCTTGGGGTGTTCAATCCAGGCTTGACAAAGTGCTGCATACCCTCTAAGCCATTTTGGAAACGACTAGCCTAGATGGGCTAAACTTTCTGGTCTTCACCTGTAATGCTAGCACGTTGTATGCATGCAGCCAGTGAGTAGATGCCAGGAATTTCGTATTGGTGTGGGTGACACTTACGTCGCCTCGATGACCACTGCCACTCCAGCCGGCTGCAGTGCCTCGCAGATGGCGTGTGCAATCTGCTTCGTCAGCCGTTCCTGGACTGCGGGGGGAAGACAGAGCCTATTACTGGGAGGGAGGGGGAACAGCGCTTCCACTAACTTAGCAGCAGGCTGGCTGCAGAAAGACACGAGAGAACAGGGCACTGGCATAGCAAGGAACACAGTGGGGCTAAGCCAGAAACACTGGGGTTCTGTCTTCATAACAGGAGAAAATAACGGAGAAAAGGACTTTGATCAGACTCCATAAGCCCGGGAGGGGTAGTGCATGATAGGAGGAATTCTGCGGGTGGGGTCGCACTCACCTTGGAGTCTCCGGCTGAAGATTTCAACAATTCTGAAAACAAATAGTGAAATGACAGAAATGAATGTGAGGGAATTTACATCCAGGCACAAATCCCACAGCCAAATGGTAAATGGACTGCATTTATATAGCGCTTTTATCCAAAGCGCTTTACAATTGATGCCTCTCATTTGCCAGAGCAGTTAGGGGTTAGGTGTTTTGCTCAAGGACACTTCGACATGCCCAGGGCGGGGTTTGAACCGGCAACCCTCCGACTGCCAGACAATCGGTCTTACCTCCTGAGCTATGTCGCCCCTGGTTGTACATTGTACACGATAACATTTAACTAATTAAGAAGCTCTCCATTAATACTGATATCCATGAAGGCTTGAGGCAAGTGTGCTGCCCCCGGTGAACTTCATAGCAAATCGATGATGTATCCGTGCTTGGGTAAATTCCAGTACACTCTGCCGCCAGTCATTTCAGGTGAATATCACCCAGGCCCCAAACAGAGGATGAAGGCAAACACAGGCCAGGGCTCTCGTGATCTGATCTGGACTCAGGCCATGTGTCTCTAGAGCTGGGTACTTCACAGAACAGGCCTTAGGAATAAGCCAGTCACAGTCACCACATTTGGGAGACTCAGCACTACGTAGGTGCGCAGTGTTTCGGGAGGGGCGTGTTCGTGCATGTGCACGTGCTGGCACGTTCAGAACTGCAGAGAGGCCCCTGGGACGCACCCCACTCCGCCCTCCTGACCGCGCCCGGTGAGGAGAGAACGGGGCGTTCACACACACACTGTCCACGCAGAGCGGTGCCCGGGGATTTCCTCAGCTCTGAGAACGGACTCTGCCTGCGTTCACACGTGCACCCAGGATGCTCAGCCAGGTTTACCCCTAAGCTTCCTGTCAATGGGCCGAAATAACAGAAGAACGCAGCCATTCGAGAGTAACTCGTCCGCTGCCCCTCTCTCACTTTCTCACAGGCACCGCTAGTGCCCCGACCCGGCAGACGGGACCGAGGGGGGTCAAATGAGTTTCTGTGCTGCCTGTGATCATAGTCCATTCTCTCACTGTGTGTGTGTGTGTCTGTGTGAGTGCGTGAGTGAGAAAAAGAGACTATGTGTACTCACCTTGCCAGTTTGCTCAAGCCGACCACTTTTTTACTTGGAAGATATCCTATGTGCACCTGTGTATTACAGAGAGCGCAGTGTAGGTCATAATGTACTAAAAACTAAAAGGAATGAGATAAATAGACACTACACACAATAGATCTACACACACACATGGAAAGCATTTGACAACTGCACACTGGAGACAATTCAGTAATGGAATACACAATTACAATATACAGCATATGCCAATATTTCAATATTCAGCACTTTATGCAGTAACACCTGTGCCCAGAACACCTCAAAAACCACCAGACACTGCGGCGGCCCCCCAGGACTGGAGTTTGACTTCTCTGCTCTAATATGACCCTTCAGGGTCAGCTCGACTTGGATCCAAACCCTTAGTTACAGTCTTTGTTCAGTAGGGTCCTGAATGCCCATCACCCTCTAGGACTCCCAAGCACCTCTTGCTCACTATTACTGGAACAAAGGTCATGATGTACAAAGAGGCTTTGGCTTGCCTTTGTAAGCCCTGATCCAGGCGGATCACATAAAAGCCGATCAATCAAAAACGCCAAACTCAGCTGGAACCCAAGTTTCAGGTATCAGGTGGGGAGCAATCTTCTCTCGACTTTCATGTGTCACATGCTCTCGTCTAGGTCATATCCAAGCTGGTAACGCCTAATGATCTCACAACTCCTCCATAATGCTAAAGAAAGGACAAAATCGGAGGAAGATAGCTGGTATGGTGCAATCTTCCTGGGACTGGTGTGTAAGATTTCAGATTATGCCCATATGTTGTGAGGCTTCCTTCTCTAAATTCTTGTTTCTCTCACACCTAAGTCTTGTTGTGTTGTGTTTCCTCTTGTGCCTGTGAGACCGCGTGCATGCCCCCTTGTATTCCATGCCCGTATTTCACTCTACCTCCACTGCCTACCTTTCCAAAGAACGGCACCAGGTGATGTTCACAGAGCGAGAACATGTCGATGTCTTTCACAATCACCATCTCATCGTGGTCCTCATCAAAGATGGCATTGTTCAGGATATCTAAGAAGGGACATTTACAGAGCAGAGAGGTGAGTGTTTTTTGAGTGTTTAATTACCATTAAGTGTGCTAATAAGCATCTGCTTGTGTACCTAAAATCTCAACTTCATATTGGACATTTGTATGAAGAAAGAACTGCAAGTAACATTTCGCTGAGCTCAGATCACTAAGCAGTTCAGAGTACTGTATTGTTGGTAACAGAACAAAGTTTGGCCAGTATTCAGCACGGGTAATACAGGGTCAGCACCATAGCCTAATCATGGGTGGGTTGATTGCTGCATGATCGTGGACCCGGTGTTGAGATTGGATTGTGGACTTGGGGGGCGGAGTAAGCAGGCAAAAAAAAAGTAGTATGACCACATTTTTATATGATCATTCTTCTCTCTCTCTTTCTCCGGCTGACACATACGTACAGAAGCACACTGATGGACAGCATGAAAATAATGGGAAAGTGTAATTGCAGTTACAACAGAGAATTACATTGTGTAACAGGGTTGTGCAATATTTTCAAAGATTACATAAAATGTTAATCACCGATTCCCATTTCTCCTCCGAATTAACATGCTATTATGACTGCTTCTGTTTCAACAGTGTATTTCCTATTACACTAATAATCTACAGGGAGAAACATGTGTACTGTACATAGGCTAACATCACGAGCCTTGTGATGTTGTTTGAACACAAGAATGTTAATCCTAAAGATATCTACCGTATAGCCTACAGAAGGTAAATAAAATGAAAAATGAAAACTACAACTAGGTCTGAACTCAAAAGCAAACCACATTATTAAGCATTTGCCTAGGCTATGGTTTCTTTACTGTATGCTGCAACTTGTACATACACGCTAAAATGTCCAGTGTTAATTGAACTCTTACAGATCGCACACGAGTCCAATAAGGACCATATATAGGCTACACTGTTAGAGTTGATTAAACACTGAACATTTTACTGTGTAGGCTACATGATGGTATCATGCAAGGTTGGCATAAAGCACACAGTTCACGCTGGTACACAGTCCTCATTCCACTGGGGTCTTATTTGTTTAAGGGGCATTTATGACCGTGTCATTGATTATACACAGTCAGTCCAAAAGCCGAGATAAGAGCAGTTATTTTGCCGCGAAAAACACTGACCGTGGTGCTCATTTTACACAGATTTTCCAAGAAAATTTTTTGGAAAAAATTGTTTGAACAAAAAAACGGGATGAGAGCAGTTTAGACGGTGAATCATGGAGTTAGTCTAATACCAAAGTAAAATATATGACCAAAAATGAAAAAATGCATGTATAAATTAATAGAAATATATATAAAAGAATTATATTTCTGGAGTAACTCATTTCTTATTTCGCGCCATGTTTCCTTCCCACCTCTTCCACCTGCTATAATCAGGGAAAATTTAATCAAATCGATCATTGAGACAATAATGATTGAATATCGATAAATAAGTGACAAATTGAAGCGATTATGTTATGGTCTAAAAGCCAGTTGGACTGCGTACTCACCGTAAACGGTCTCGTGGTAACCCTTTGTGAGAAACTGCATGGCTTTTGCGGCACGGAGCGGCGTCCTGACCAGCCCTTGGCGGTCGGTGTTCTCTCCCAGTCCCCGAAGGATGCTGGTATAGGCAGCTTCCATTGCCGGTAGGTTGGACTCGTCCTCCAACTCCTTTCGGGATTTCTCCTCGTTGCATTGTAGCACAGCCTTCTTTGCTTCGATAGAGAGCTCACTGAACCCGTTATGACACAGAAACTCACTGACAATCTTATCATTGCGCATTCCGTTCATTTCTGCAGCTTTCGTATATTCCATTTAACAAATCAATGGATGCTACGCGTGCAACTTGCCTGTTTAATTTAAGATGTTCTTTAAAACGCTTCAATATCAATATCAGTTTCTGGGATATTTTATCAACTTTTTATGCTGTTCCAACGCTGTTTACCGAGTGTCGCCTGCAAGCACACTGCTGGTTCCATCCCGCGAGCGTTATTTATAGGGCTGGATAATACTCACCATAGCGAATGTGCTTTAATAATGTCGTCACGTTGGGCGTCACGTAAAAACATTTAGAAGTGTGACCACGCGCAGTTGAACATAATTCATCACGACCGCTCTGTTTCCATACAGCAGAAAAGGCTATGCGGCACCACAAGGGAAATTGTGATCTGATAATCGATTGTGGCGATTCTCTGTGAAAAGGGCTAAGAGACCATAGGGAGGAGTGAAGTCCCGGCAGCTTCTTTAGGACTGGTGAGATCAAGCACATAAATACCTGGATCGGTTCGGCGCTTTTAGTATGGAAAAATAGACACTCAGGTTATATTGCCTATATGTATTTTAACCTTTGGCCTTCTTCAGCGTTTCTTCCTTCTTAGTGGGAGTGTAACCCATGAAGACAACTTCCTCAATTATTAATCAAACAATTAAACAAGCAATTACACAATTATACAGAGTCATATATGCAAACCTGAGAGTACATACAAACAGTCCATTGCAGTACCATTTTCTATAAGTACATTATCATTAATAAGTTATACAAGAAGTAGGACAGTGTTAACTTAACCTTTAAACTTATGGGATACTCTGTTTGTGAATAATATCCAATACACCCCTCTTTGCAGAAGTTTTTATTTTTATTTTATTTTATTTTATTATCTCTGTCACCATCTCCTCCTCAATGGCATCACTGATTCAGTATCTTGAAATCTCAGCCTACAGACCAGTGGCGCTGAAATGCCCAGCTATGGGAGGCCTCTGGTCTCTGTTCCTGATATTCCTTCTGAAAATCTAGTGTTTAACTCTCCGCTCGTCTTCCCCACATAACTGGTCAGCGCATCTCCTGTGCACCCTGTGCTCTCTGTGCACCTCATGATTGCGTCATGTTTAAAGCACAGTTATTTTTTAAAAATTTGTAGGATAGTTTCATTGTTTAATTGATAATTGTAGATCCTGGTTGTCCAATATTGGTCACTCCCACTATGGAGGAAGATACAGTGAAAACCAAGGGCTGACACATGCACATTTTTTTTTCTTTGCAGCCGTGCAATTAAAGACTGGCATAAAATACAATTCAATGCAAAAGTATCGGGATGGTGACAGAAATCTTGTTGTATTGTCTGTACTTCTGCTCATTGAATCAGTAAAAAACAATAAATATGAAGATATCCATATCGGGTGATCCATGTTGCTAAAAGAGAAGATACAGACTCATGTTTATCCTCAGTAGTCAACAGTCCAAAACAAGGACTCAACTAAAAGTTCAAGAGTGCAGATTTTTATTTTTGTAGCCTAAAGGATGTTCTTTACAGCAAGAACGATCAATACATTCCCAATGCTTTTTGAACAAATGCTACCTATGACCCGAACAAACTGTGAATTTAAATTTGGGGTTTGAGCATATAAAATTCTGAATTACATTTTACAAACCGGTCAAGCATGGGGAATGACTTTGCAGGCTCCTGTACAGAATATCTTTTGTATTGAGGATGCCACTCTTTCATGGAGACATTCGGCAGGAAGGTGAACTGGTCCATTCAGCCCTTGCCTGTAATCTCACTCTCTCTACGGTGGCTCAGGGAGACGGAAGCCAGTGGTGGGGAGACAAAGACCGACCTGTTCATTTAGGAAGCTCGGCTCCATCCAGTCAGATAAAATGGCGCCACGGAGCAAAGCCATTATCTCTGCTGTATCCGTCACATGACCATCAGGAGGCCAGGGCAATGCCAACACGTGGAAGCGTTGTGGTGCTGCATCCTACTTTCGTAGTTCTGAGAAGCCAGTCGTTTCATTCGGGGAGACAAGTGCGAGACCTTTTCTTAAAACGCTTTCCCACTTCCATTTCACTTTCTTTATTCAGAAAATGATCAAGTATAACATTTTCTCAAAACATCAGCAATGCCTTTTTTTCAAATCTACCCAACTGTATTCTCTAAACATGAATTCCATATTTTATTGTCAGAAAGAATAAGTCTGTAATTTTGATAGCCCACATTTTTCTGATCTGGTCACAAAAGGGATGCAAATAAACATTTAACTTCCGTCTATGTATATTTAACAATTTGCTGGATATTTAGTTTTCCCCATTGGATATATAGTTTGTAATTAATTTGGGTCTCAACCACCCTATAGCACCTATAGTACCTGCAAAGACAATGGAAAGGGACTGTGGATGGCAAGCTGTCAGAGATTCTGTGTGAAATGTTGTAAAGAAACGAACCTCCAACAAGTTTATGAGCAGTACCAAGTTGAAACTGATAAATTAATTATCATTAAAATATAAAGTTAAAATTGGTACTATTATGCAGCACAAATGTTACATCCTATTCACACAAATAAAAGTAGAAAGATGTAACTAAATCACACAAGTTACAAAGTTCAAAAGGTGGGAACAGAGTGACATGTCAATTGGCCGTGCACACTGTGCGGAAGCTTTTGATGACAGTACTCCGCACACAATGCCTGTTTCCCCTCACCCTCACCCCAGCGACACAGAGGAACATTATCTGTGAGGAGTGCAGATGGATTAGCATTTCACACCAATCAGGGCCTTAAATAACAGGATCCTTATAAAACTGTCCCTCATGAACTAAGCTTCTCAAACAAAAAATAATACAAAGAGCAAACATGCAACACCGTATGAAAGAATGATGACATTTCATTTGATGAAGAATACAGTAATCGGGACAAAATGGTCAGCCACAGCCATGAAGTCACCTGTAATTACCTCATGGTAAAAATAGGCGGTAGATGTGTCGATTGTGGTAATCATGTCCTGCGTAACGTTAACTTGTAGATTAAACATTTTTCAGTTGTACAATTTTTGTATCTCAGTTTTTACATCTGAAAGTGGTTGAATTTGTGTCTTGATATCTTAGACTTTTTGCTTTCACCTGCCGCAGATCTGATATGGCGCAGCGATTTAAAACAGTGGAACATCATGTTTGGTAATACTGGCCCGGAGCTACCATGTGTTCCGCATGTTCATCTAGTGCCGTAGCTCCTCTGAGCCGGAGGACAAGGAGCACGGCCTCGCCAGTGAACGGTCACCCCCTCAGCGAAAAGAAACAGATCACTGTCCACAAACGGCACATGTGACAGCTCAGTAATTTCCCCCCCTTCGGGCTCTGAGCGCCATACACATGTGTATCTGTTTATCCAAGGCTCTGTACCGTTCACACACCGATGACGCAGTGACCCTCTGCAGCCGTCACCTGCGTCACTGCGGGACTGGGGTCACAAAGCCCACTCCTTCCCGCCCCCCGCCCCTCCAAACCTGCACGGCCCCCCTGTGAAGAGCCAGCTGGGCAGAGCGACGTGAGTCAGTCCTGCTAAATATAAACGAAGCCGCGCCTGTCGGAGCAAACAGCCATTGTCTTTAGTCTGGCAGAAGAGGCATTTCCTTTGTGCGGAGCGTCAGCGTTGCCATGGCAGCTGATGACACAAGGCAGACCTGTCACTCGTCTCCATGTCCTTTTCTGTACGTGCGGGCTGGCACTGTGGAAAGGTAAAGAAATGGCATTTCCTCTCCACTCTCACATCGAGAACCACGCAGGCACAGATCCTGAGCCGCCGCAAGGTCAATTCACTTTTTCCACTTTAAAGAACGGACTGTTCGGGAGCACCACTGCTGCACTCAGCTGATGGGGGAACGGCAGTGAGGGAGGCCATGGCTCATTGGAGAGATAACCGTCGGTGTGCGGCCTGACCATTGGGCCTTCCCTGCGGTCAGCAGCCATGTGTCATGACACAAAATCTTACGTGAAATGCACACAGAAATGCACATCTGGTAAATAATTTTATGAGATCAGATGCCATCTGTGATTGCTGCATGACAAATCTATAATACTACAATGGCTATGATTTCCTTCCTCTATAATACCACTTCTACTACCACTAAAACTAGTTATCAATACTACAACGTTTCAAAATAGTTTTCTAGTTTACCATAGATCTTGTAGAAGATCTTTCCGATGCTTGTTGTTAAGTGAGACTAAAACAGTATTGTAACCAGAAATAGAATCCTGGTTTCTTGCAAGCTTTCTTGAAACTGACTGGAAGATTGCCTATCAGCACAATCTTGGAAGTCCGGGTCAATGTTCTGCACAAACAGGAGGAGGGAGATGTGACTGGAGATCTGTGGGCTAACTCCTTCCCAGAGATTCGGAATGCCTGATGTAACTCGAAATTCACTGATTGGAAAAGTCAGCTGAATGAATGAAGAGTGGAGATAGCATCACTCAGGGCCTGAGAGAATGCTAGTGATATTCATGTTCCTTCGGTACACATCTGTACCAAACTGCATGGCCTTTTCTTTTAGTGTTATGAAATGTAATGTAGCCAGCCTGGACTATAGAAACAATAAGCACCCCAGCTGTCAAGTGCTCCGCCACCTACCATCAAAGGACAGATGGTGGAGCATAAAGGCATGGCCAACCAGATTCCACGACAGCTTCTTCCCCTCCCCTGGTGGTGTGCATACTGAGCAACAATCAGTAGTCCCCCATCAGTAACCTCACCCCCCAGCGCCATCACCTACCCCACTCCCTCCCCACTACCTACCCAACCACTACCACCCCCTGGATTTTCTCACCTTCCCCCCACATCCACCCTGAACGATTCACACCTCCACCACCCCTGGACTCTCTCATCTTCCACTCACATTCTCACATTTGCCTTGGTAATTCGTGGCACCACCACATCCCCCTTGCCTACTGACCTGCGGATGAACCAACTTTTTCGTCTGTCGTTTTACATCAGCCACTAGTGTGCATGGATGGACTGTGCAGCTTCTTCTGATATGTGTGATTCTCTGGGAAAATGTGTTCAGTGCGCCCTCTGGTGGTTGTAGTATAACTATGCAAAAAGGGGAAAAAAGCATGTTTGAAGGCCTTACCCCCTGCCAGTCACTCTTTCTGCAGCAGATATAGATGCATTTTGGTTAACTGGTGCTCTGAGGTAATCCTGTACCCATCATGGCTTTCCACAAGTGAAATGCAACACAAAAAGTTGTTGATTCATCACCATCATCATCACCATCATTATCGTCATCATCATAAATATCATAATCATCACTGTTATCATTATCATCATCAACATCATTGTTCTTGCTGTCAGCATTGCATTTATCATCATCATCATTATGATCATTAGTAATTTTAGCAGTAGCAGAAGCAGTCAAGGAATGGTAGTAAAATAATTAGCAATTGTATAATAATTATTAATGCTTTCAGGAAATAAATTGGGCAGAGGAACCTTTCTGACCATTCTCGATTGGCTTCTTTGTATGTACCCTACCTAACTGATGCTGTATCAATGATGTAATCACTATCCAATTGTGATTACAGCATGTGTCCTCTAGGTGTCCTCCTTATAACATGTTCATTGAGACGGGGTACATTGGTGTGCTATGGACCAGGAGGAGCCATGTTCCTAGAGACCTAAAGTCCTATCTAAATGTGAATTATTTGGTCCTAGTCAAAACACACCGAGCACATCAGCAGTCCTCTGAATCAAGTCTTAAAATGAATGCCAGCAAAGAGCACTGTAGGTAGAAGATTAGTTAGGATATCACAACCATACCCTTTGTAGAGGAACTTCTCAGAACTTCTTCTCAATTTTTCTAAATATTCAGTTGAGTTAACAGATAGCAGAATATGTGCTTTATATTAAGTTGTGTTATGTGAAATAACCGGGGAAAGGACTTCTGCAATGATGTCATTTCTGACAGAAGAAAAGGGAGAGAGAGAGAGCTGCAGTTTTGAAACTTGGGGAAAGAATGAAAAGGCTAGAAGGTAGAAAGGCAATAGTATGACCTATCTGGTACAGTATAATGTCATAAAGCCAACCAGAATCAGGACCATGTCCCATCCTCCCTCCCCTTGCCACAGCAGTGAATGTGTAGAGACCTGATAACATCACTGGCAGGTCTTTTTATGTGATTTGGCATGGCGTGGGAACAGTACGACGGCGGGTGCTGCGTGGTGCCAGTAGAATTGTTGGTTCCTGGTCAAGGAAGCTTAATACCACACATGGCTACGCTGTCTGTGACTGTCCTGCCACAACCCTGCCTTGCAACAGATGCAGAGCCCCCAAAACTGGCACCTCTCACCCGAAAGGGTCTTTCGCTCATCTCGGATTGGATGGCAATTGCAGACATGAATGGCCACAGTGTCCACTGACTCTGCCCCAACTCTTCAATGATTGGTTGAACGTTGGTACACCAGGTGATAATTGGATGTAATTTAAAAGGTAACTAAATTAGCAAAGCCTGCACTCTTCTCCCAGAGAAACAGAGGGAAGAGAGAACCACCGTACAGTAAGGGGCATAACCGTGTTTGAATTGGATTGAATTGTTCCGATGGTGGCTTTCAGCAGTGGTCTTAGTCTTTCCTATTCACTTGAGAGGGCAGGTCGGTGATTGAAAGCACTTGACATGAATCTGAATACTAATGCAATAAGAGCCAAGGGCTATATTTGTGCATACAGTGCATAAAAGAGAGGCTAAAATAGCATTCAAATTTCATTTGAAAAGAAGGGTAAAATGTTGGTACACAATGAATGGAAAACCCCTTCTTTGAACGCAGATGAGAACATGGTGTCAAGAATGTAACTCACTAGGTGGAAAGGCTTGACAGGAAGTCACACTGCACACAAGGGGGACCACCCGCCATCCTGGGAGCAAGAGGGAGTGGGGAAGTGCCACAGTGTCCCTGAATCAGCCGTCAGTCTCTATCTCATAGGTACAGGTGCGTGGGTGTCACAATACTGCTTTCATGCATTTAACTTGCATCACACGCTTGCCATTGTGGTGGGAAATGGTGGCGTTTAAAAATGGGTGTTGTGTTACATAAGAGCCCTGAGGGAATAAAGACCTCTTGTCTCCTGCTAGGCATTCATGAGTGTAATCTTAAGTAATTGATGTCAATAAATCTCTCTGTCAGTCAAGTGGGTTAAGCTTGGCCTCAGCATAAAGACATGTCAGTGGCTCTGAGAATTCCAGGCAAATAACTCTGCTGCTTTCGCTTAAAATGAAGACCTTTTTAAAATGAAGAGTGAGGCAGGAAATAAAAATACCAAACAGGAGGAGGAGGAGGAGGAGTAGAGAGAGAGAGAGGGAGAGAGGATTACTTCAGGAAGTCCTCCACACCACTGAACCCTTGTGACATTTAGAACAATATGGAGATCCAAGGTTGCGAAGCACAAAGCACTGACCTCTGACCCCATCAGCTTGCACCAATGAGGTCAAATGGTTGGCTGCTTATTGCAGTTTCAGCCTGAGTGGAGCTCTGTGACGATGATGACAGTGAACAAGAAGACCCCGGATAATGATGACACTGAGTGTGATGGTGATCATGATCGCACTTACTCTAATAACACGAGGCACTTGTGTTTACAGGGAGACGCAAAGTCTGGAGGCTAAGAGGAGAAACACTGACAGAAAGAAAAAATAGAAAGTGATGAAAGCGGGCAAAAAAAGAACAGAGAAAAAGAAAGCATCCATCTCTCCATTTATCTGTCATTTTTGAGCTCTGTGAACATGAGTCATAAAATTATCCTGTAAATTGAATTTGCAATTTGCCCGGCCCACACCATCATCTCCAATGTGTCTCACGGCTTTTCCTCCAGCTCATTCCGGCCAGCTCGTAATTTCATATATTTTGATCTTGTGTGCTACTCATGTCACATTAATTGAATCAATGATGTTCTCTGAGATTTATTGTACTTTTTGCCGAGACTGCTAGTGTTTTCCCCTGAGTTTGGCCTTATTGCTCAAATCACCACCGTAACAGAAGCTGCACAGATACAGAACATCGGACATTTCATTGTCCAGAGAGCCACATATCCACTGCCCCCGTGGTTTCAGTGCATTGCAAAATTCGTACTGAGGACCACTGTCATTTTAACATCAGACAAGGCCTGCATTAGCAACTCGACTCATGATAATGTTGTCCCAACGTTGTTTCACTGCACAGGAATGTGCAAGTGGCTCACAATGTCACATCTGAATGCTTCACCTGCTCGTGTGAAGGAACTGAAATTAGCTTGAAGGCATCTCACTGGTTAAGGAGAAGAAGACTGATGGAAAGGCAGGCAGAGAGAGAGAGAGAGAGAGAGAGAGAGCGAGTGGGTGGCTGCGTCTTATGGCTGAAATGTATCACTATGACCTGGGGTAAAACCAGAATGAGCTGGGAAAGAGGCGGAGAGGGAGAAGGCTATTTATTAGTGACGATGATGAATACAGTCATTGTGAAGGCCATGCATGGGCCAGCAGCGCTGCGCCGGCAGGGCGAGAAAGCCCCCCCACGGGTCAAACAGCCCCGGCCTTTGTGACGGCTCCCTGCATTCCTGACGCATGACCCGGCTGTCTGTCTGAGTGGGACATGGCGCATGGGACAGCGGCTCGCTATCATGAGGGGGGTCTCTGCCAGATTCGCGACTGGGTGCACTGTGCCACGCCGTCCAACAAACCAAGATGGCGGGACCCTGCTCTCTCTGTCCCTTCACCAGAAGCTCAGGAGACCGCAGTTCAGAACCAAAGATACCTTCTCAATGAAAGGGTCACTGGAGCTTAAATTGTTATGAAATTAATTCTGATGCAGATGTTCTTAATGGAGGTTCTTAATTTCTGTAGGAATAGGTTTTCCAGTTCTACTGTGAATAATACATTTGGTATTTCAGAAATTTGATCTGTCACAGTGGTATCCTAACCCTCGAATTACAGCCAATTGCAGACCATCACCATGTGTAGATCTGTATTAAATTTGTTTCTGTGCTGTGTGTCAAACCATACCTGCTACACTACTGCAGAGATTCAAGTGAAACCAGGAGGACTCATTTTTGTGTTGAGTAACTGCGTGACGTAGTGGAACATGTGTATATGAATCCTGGCTGTTCGGACTAGACCCTGCATAAATGGAAATGGACAGCCACTTGTACAGGCGTAAGAGGGACGCACAACAATATCTGGGTCGTATAAACATTGGTTGAAAATATCTTAAAACTGATTTACAGACATCTGATGATAATCTAAAATTATGGCCAGTATGAAGAGCTAAAATTATGATAAAACCAGATACATGCACCAGAGAGGTGATGCACCACTGACGCTGTAAATCACAAGTGTCCAATATTACGGGACGACGTGGGTGTAGGTTTTTGTTTTAGCCCAGTAAAAAGACACCTGATTATACTTATCAAGGTCTTGATTGAAGGCCAGGATTAGTTAATTAATTAAATCACTGACCTTTTTTGTATAAGATGGGACAACCCTGCTCAAGACACATGCTCTCTCGTTAATGATAAAGTAAGCAAGTTGAGACATTTTGTCGCACAAATAAAATTTGTTGAAGTCATTTCTTTGATGCATGTGGAAACTTGTTTGCAGTTTGCATTGATGCGATAATGTTTAACAGTGATGTCAGTTTGTAACCAATCAAATATTTATTACTTAAATCAGCTCTGTAATTCCATATTGTGCTCCCTGAAGAATAAGTATGATAAACCTCTAGATAAAAAGCATCTGTAAACAAATAAATAATATTGCACAAATATATCTTTTTTTAATTAAAAACAGTGGCATCCTCTGCTTCAACTGTTTGAGAATTCTATATATTTTTATTTATCATTTGTTCTGTACTTGTGTTTTTTTTTCTTTTTTGTGCGTTGGCTAATTTAGAATATAAAACCCATTAGAGAGGTCAGCGGGTGTAGATTGCTACATATATTATCCCACTCCAGACATGTTGATGGCCACATTATAATTTGCTTACACAGAAAATGCTTTCAACAGCTGCCAGCCCTGTAAAGATGATACAAACAATGTGATCCTTTGTACAACAAAACGTTGTAACAAAAATGAATATAACTTGGGCTGGATATCAAACACTATTCAAAGGCTCCTTTTTGTAATTGTTATTTTTAAGAACTTTTCTGGGAACTGTTTCTACAGGAAAAGTCACTGGTGGATTGAGGGATTTTGGAACATATGGAAGAGCTCACTGTTCTGAAAACAGAACACTTTTCGGTGTAATTCAGACAAAAGCTCCCATCCGCTAATTTTTTTGTCTCAAAGTTACACATCGACTGTTATGTGCCTGTGACTATTTGGTTTTTGCATGTGTTTGGCATGGCAAACTTGCGGCAGATTCTAAGCATATTGCCTGGAAAACCAGGAGCGCAGTGGGGGCGTGAAACAGTATTTGCAGCCCTTACCAAATGTACATCACCTGACACACATGTATTTTAACACATTATTTTATAGTAATCAAAAGCGCTACTGAGCCCTTGAGAAAGTATGTATATTTAAATGCATATAATCTGAAACTGTGTTTGATTGAATGAGCCAAGCACTCTAATAGGATAACATAGCTCCTGTGAGGGCAAAAATTAGTATGTTCAACTGAGCTCAGTTTCTGAGATAAAGTATATTTAATTACAACTTCAAAGATGATGACGAGGTGAGGAGCTGGTGTTCTTTTCCACAGAATGCCCAGGGTGCCTTTACAGATGGGGCTGTGTAACAAACAGGATGGCGCGATTGAGACTGAATGAGATACGGTGTGATAAAATGAGATATGGTGAGTCAATCGCACTGAATAATCCTGTCTGACTGCTGAGCAGGTGATGTATTGATGACAGCAGCTGAAACCCCCCTCTTCCAGCTACCGTTCCTGAGCTTTTCTGCTGTCTTTGTGTAATTTAGTCCCAGTTCTGCATAAGGGCTGAGTCTTGGATTATGGCTGCAATGTATCACTATGACCTGGGGTAAAAACAGAAAAATGTGCAGGCAAAGAGAGGGAGATGGGGAAGACTATTTATTAGTGACATATGTATATATGTGCATACATATATATATATATATAAAGAGAGAGAGAGATATAACACTGCATTCCAGTTTTATTTTGAAATAGAACCCATATGCTACTGCTATCCTTTTTTCTCCACCACGCTATTAATTTCTATTCCAACAAGTGGTTTTAAAGTTTCTTGATTTTGAATTGCTTTGCTATCTCAGATGTTCATGATAGACCATTCTTTTCATAACCGCCATGCCCCGTCATCGTTTAAAATAACCTTTTTTATGGTAAAATTGACAGATATTCACATGAAGTCACATTGTTGATGAGTAATCTCTTACTTCGCTGCTATATAATTCATTCTGGCAGTGAATTATGACCAATTGTGCAATAACCACTGGCTGAAGACATCCCTTAATTAGTGGTCCGGTCTGCAATGTGAAATCAGCACAGCACAAAACTCAGATATGCAGCTATTTGTAGCACATTTAAATGACCGAGAAACACAACTCAAAGGCTTATTTTTAAGGCAGTTTCTTGTAAGGGACCTCAACTCCCTATGTTGTACGAATTACACCATTAGTTCTGGCACATTTTGTTTTAAAATGAAAAATGGTAAGACCAAGGTAGGCATCCAGTATGTAGCCTACAAAGACCAGAATCGTGGTAATTCACTCGAGCATCAGCGAGCTCAATGCAGCTGCTGTAACAGACCAATTCGCCCGGCTACATCATCATTTCCTCTGCGTGCAAGTAGGTATCCAGGACCCGCCCACGGATACCTTTCAGTACAGTACTACGTTGTCTTCGATTTAGGCCCCTGCTGCATTCACTAAACTTTTTTAAATCATCCTTTGCATTGCGCTCTTAACTCCACACGCAAGCCCCATTTTCACTGTTCCACGTTTCCAAGTGGTTGCCAACTAACCGTTCAATTTTTCTATTGGACATCATTCCCGTCCGTCACACAGGTCTACTGGTCCAAGTCTTTCCCCATCCGCAGCTCCCGTCGGAAACTCAGCCTTGCATTGCTTTTCCCATTGGAGTCTCCTGTTGCCAGTCAATCCACGCCTGCGTTTCAGCTCTCCGCCTCCACAATTCTTCTCTCGGCTTCGCTTGGCGACCGTCATATTGGCTGTCAGGAAGAAGGAAAGACCACGGCGAAAGCGGACCGGTGGTCGAGCAAGGGGGACTCGATTCATTTTCCTTAAGTAACAGAAAAAAATTCCATCTCGGTTACGACGGAGCTGTCTAGATAATATGTGTTAAAAACCGGCCACAGGAATGAGAAGAATCGCTGTAGTTTCCCTTGTTTTATTCGCCACCGCGAATCGCCAGGGGGATATGTGCTCGAGTTCTTTTAGCCATTTTTTGCAGACAAAAGAGAGCGGTTAAAAAGGAAGACAAAAGAGTGAAAAGGTAAGTTGCAGACCTTTTTAGTCTAAATGTATTGCCGGTCGCTGTTTTTGATTAGTGCCGTAAATAAGGTTGCGTTACCTAGCTATTTCACATGGTTCTCTCCACGTAATTTCGGAGCCGAATTGGCCAACTTGCTTGTTAGCTTGCTCGCTAACCATAACCTCACGCTTGGAAACTCGGAAAAATTTCAGCTTTATGCGAGCTTGTAGTATGACCAGTAAACTGATAAATTGGCAACAATATACTTATATAGTCAGTTTAATATAATTTTCCTGTGGCCCAGCGACTTTCTTTTTATTGCAGGCTTAATATTCTTTAGTTAGCTACTAGCTAACTGGGAATTGTATCCCATACACTCCTGGGAAAGGCCGCTTATTCTCTGTGTCGGATGTTGCTGGCATCCTTGGCTTGGCTAAGTGGTCTAGGACTGTAGACTATTTGCTGCGATTCTTTAGAAATTCTGTTGAAATTTAGTGTTAAACTTAAATTGCTAAATATTACGAGAATGCACATTCTTGTGGCACCGTTGGCTATATTGTATAACTACCATTTAGCCAAACTATCGGTGTAGTGGTCGTCAGGTAACCCGCTAACTTGGTTATCGTAGACTAAATTTGGAGCGTTAGCTAGGTTGATGCTAATAGAACTGTCAATCTAAGCCGATCACCCTGTGTCTTTGCTTGTTTGGCAGTTGGCTAGACTATTGTAGCGAAATTCAACATCTGCAAGCATTAAAGGCAACATTAGTTGTATGATTTATTTGGGTGGATAAGCAGCAAACCGCTTGCTAGGTAGCTACCAAAGTTGACTAAGCTAGGGTCTTTGCATCTGAATGGTTTTGATTTGATATCATGCAGCTAGCCAGATGGGTTGTGTGTCATAGTAACGTTAATAAATAGCTAGCATATATGGCCTATGTTGCATTAACTTGCTTGCTACATGTGGTAGCTAGCTGGGGGAGGGCTGTGTAATATTGTAATATTTTTGGGGTATTCTGTTGGGTGGCTTGCTACTGGCAATGCTCAGCAGCCAGGCCTGAGTTCATTGCCTGCCTAAATTTAAGAAGCTACATTTATTTAGTAGGGAGAGGACTATATCGAATCGGCTAGCAAGGCCTAGCCAGAATATAGTAAAAAAAGTCGGAGCTTAGTTGGACATGTAGCTGGATAACTCAACTGTACCTAACCGATAGCAAATTTGGACCGGGTACATTTCTGTCTTGCGTAATCTGTGCATTTGTAAATTTGGATGAGCGCGTATGTGCATTTCTGTTCTGTAGCCAGCGTCCTACGGCGTTGCGTGGTTTTTGGGCCAGGTATGAGTGACAAAAGTGAACGGGAGGCTGCTCTGGTGCCCTCGCCTCTGGAGTGGAGGCAAGTGGTTTTCGAATAAGAAAAAACCTGCATGGTAATTCTGGGAACCGGCGTCATTGTGGGGGTTTTGCATGCCAAAGAGTCCGACAGCTTTAATGGAGTAACGTTATGCCGCCTGTGTCTGCGAGGGAATCAAAACCTGGTGCCACACCGCCCATCTCTCTGAGAGAGAGACACTGCAAATATCTCATTTACTCCCGGCAGGGCAGAGACAAAACTTCCTCCCCTGGTCTTGTTCATTTTCAAGCTACGTCTGAGATCATTACCGTCCCCAGGGAAGGGGTGTGTTGCATTGTGTAGGAATGGGATAATTGCACTATCAGACTCAAGGCTTCAATTTTTTACCGTCGTTCCATTGTCTTACTTTACTGATATTTAGCAGTCTTAGAAAGCACCCCGAGAGAGATTTCCTGTTCGTGCTCCTCGTATTTATTTGCGGTGCTCTCAGACGTCAGATCTTGAACGTGGGGGTTTCATTTTAAAGCTACCACATCACCAAAGGACCCAAAACCACTCAGAATTTGCAGAGTTGGCGAGTACAGTTGGCTCTTGCAAGTGTTCAGACCTGCTTTCGAACGTCAGTAACCACCCAGTGGTAAATGTGTCAGGTCGAGGAGTTGCGTTATTAAAAAGCTGTAGCTGTTCAACTTATCAGGATGAGTCACGTGTTTTTGGCGAAAGCGATGCCATGCGGCTTCCCCACAGTCCGGAGGGAACGCTGACCATGGCGATGCCTGTAATGGCCAGGAGACTGGTGGGGCGGCACTTTACTGACCACAGCACTGTCTGTGGTGGGAGGGTATCCCTTACCTGTAACAGCCATATCCCCTCCCTCATCACGTGGTAGTGACTCCTCTGAAGGGTTGAGTACCTGCAACCTCCTGTTGCACAGACCTCATGCAGACTAACTGCTCATCTCAGCCGGTGGATTACAGTACAGAGTACTGGCTGGCCAGACGCATTTCTGGTCATCCTCCCACTGGTGCACCCCGTCCTGAACAGAGGACGTTGCAGCCATGAGCCGTATGCACTGCCGTATGACAGTGGATTTTAAGTGCCTTTATATGTAGTGTATGTGAGTGAATGTGACAGAGATGTGCGTCGGCTCTCTCGCCTATATATAAAAACAGTTATTATTTATAGGAAATATGAATGTGTACGACGTGTATGTGCTACAGTATGTAAATGTATGAAAATGTTGCATGTGTACAGACGTGTGCACTGAGGTGTGTATGCGAGTGGATCTTTTCATACGAGCGCCACATCTGCTTGATTATTTGGGGAAGCGTTTTTGGAATGTGCCCGGAGTTCCTTTGATGCCTAATCAGAAAGGAGCCGTCCGTAATGAGGGCACGGCTCGGCACTGCCCTGCAGTCGCTGAAACAAAGTCAGCGGGGGGGCGATGAACTAACCCAGCCTCGTGCCACACTGGCAGCGTGGTGCCACGCTAACCATTTGGTCTGTTGAAGATGGCACCCTGGGTTCCTTCTTTGGGGGAGGGGTGGGGGTGGGGGAGGTTTTCCCAGATGCCATTTCATTGGACATAATGAGTATTTGTACAGCAGCTTCTTAAGTGCTTGCCCTGTAACCCTCTGTAGTGAAAACCTTTTCTCTGGGTTTAGTTTTATATGCCTGGCTTCAGATTCGCTAAACATCTTTTTGGGGTTAAAATGCACGTGGAACCTTCAAAATCTGCTATAACGTGCATGTCCGGTTTTATTTAAGTGGTGCATCTGCATGGCGAATTGTCCCATTCTCAGCACCAGAGATTATAAATTCCAGTCGAAAGAGGTTTTTTTTATTTCCTGAATGGCCCTCTTGGAGGAGTCCCTGGGATAAGTGTGAAAAAAAAACCTACCAGGTTACTGGAGATAGTGGATTGGATAAAAGATGAATAGGAGCACGTGCCATTTGAGCATAATATGGTCTCGCCATAGCACACGCTTGTGTTTGGTTTCTTGCTCATTCAAATTTGTAGTTGGAGCTTTCCCCACCATGGTCCAGACCTTTTTGTGTACTGTCCCTTATTCTGAAAATGACGAGCATTACCCTGCACACTCAATACAAGGTTTTAATATAATTAGAAATAACTGCACAATGTTGTGGTTATGTCCCTAAATAGATTAACGTTTTTTAAAACTTTGAGTGCTTACTAAAATTTACTTGTAGACAATTCCCCATTAGACAAACAGCTTGTGCTCATTCTTTCACAATTGTTATGGTAATTTGTGGCATTCCTGATGAGCACAACCACAACTGACCTGGAAGCGTGTCAAGTTCAGCGCCCCAGTTCATCGAGTTCGGATGTTGCATGATGACAATGATCACAGACTTGACTACAGATTTGGTAATTTCTTTCTGGGAGTAGCCCAAGATCCTTGTTGAAGAAAGATACTGAAACAAAGATGTTACTGAGCAAATCAAGTCCTGGATGCTATGAAATGATTGTTTCCTCATCTCACCTTGAACATCCTAATTGAATTTAATTAAGGTTTGAGGGCATGGTACGCAGGGGTTGACCCTTAGTTTAGCTTCTGAGAGGATTTATGGTCATTGTGCTCTAGTTGTGAAATGAGCAATCTTTTGGGTTTAGGATGGCCCATGCCATTTTCCCTGTCAATGCGACACCATCTTCTGTGTTGATTGGTCCTTGCGTTCTTCTCCTGGAGGACGTTCCTATTGTGTTCTGGAGAATGGTGCAGGCGGTGAGGTCAGCGGCCTACAGACTGTGAGTGCAGCGCTGCCGATCAGGGAAGTCCTCGCCAAACTCAAGTGTCTGCCTAGTCCAGGGGTGCATTCCAGTCGTATTTTTTTTTTCCTCCTTGCTTTCTTTATTTGCATCCTTTCCTTGCTCCTTGCTCCACCCATCGGAGGATGGAAGGAAAGGACGCAAGGACGGAGGAAATAGTGAATTGGAATACACCCCCGATTGACATTTCCCCTCTAAACTTTGTGCCCATTTTTTAAAAGTTATTTTGGGAGTGGTAGGTAATTTTTTGCATTGCACCCTACATTGTACTGATCATCTGGGAATTTCCACTAGAAATGGTCCATGTTTGCTGCTGGTCTTGATTTGTTCTCTGTGGTCCGAGCTACATACCTAACATTGAGGGGTGTGAAGGTTAATGATGTTGAATATCATTTATTTTTTACTTTGAAACACCACCTTTGTCTCATGTGATCAGTTTTATGCTACCTTTCACAATTTGATACTTAATAAACTTTGTACTTTTTTGTTGAAATAAACAGACTTATTTTGGAATAAGTTATATGTACCTGTTTAATTAAAAAAAGTTTTTTTTTAAAGAGGATATAGCCTATTTTTTAAATGGATTGCACTATGTTTTGAATCGAGTTCCTCTTTAGATGCACCCCGCAAATTAGAAATGCTTTCCATTCCACTAGCAAATGAGTACATGCAGTGACCATTAAGGATATAGCCCAGAAGTGTTTTTTCCTTGAAAGAGTAGTATGTACTTTAGAGGGCACTGAGGCAGAATGAAAATTAATTACAAGCCTACATTTCAGGAACAGGAGGATTTTGGTTTTCTAATAAAAATTAAGATTGTTCAAGATGCCTATGCTATTTTTTAGTGATGAACAGGGGGATACACTTTGTACGTTTTGAGATTCAAGTATTCATTCACACTCTGCCGGTACATATGGATATTGGTTTTAAATGCAATTTTTAGTTTAGTTATTTCAAATGAAATTTAGCGCAGCCAGAGTTGAAATCGGAGTGTTTCTCATTTGTTGACAAGGTATGTATTAGTATTTAATGTGGCATGTTTAAAAACTTATAAAAACCTCCTTATGAACTGAGTGTGGTCTTGTGCCCAAAAATCGGCACTAACCAATGCATATTGTTCAGCAAATGTTATTGCACGTAACTATTCTATAATGTCAGTGTATGTAACTGGTACACTAGTTGGGTGGGGGCTACTTGGGTGCCACATGGCATGTTTAAAAGTGCTTTCAGCCCTGAGCTCTGTTGAGTATCCAGTTGGGTAGAAGATACTGGTCTGCAGTGTCCTGCCAGGCTTCCGTACTGCCCACACTCCTTTACCATTGGGAGTCACTGTTGCATTTTGTTCAGTTTTTTACGCTCTGCATGGGAGTTTGTACAAGCAGTATTGTTTTGCTAAATGAGGCTGACAGAAAGGCTTCTTTCTGGCATTCCCGAAATTCTTCTTAAAACGCATCTCCTCTGCAGTCGAAAGGACCCCCCTGTTTCATGGAAGAGGCTCACCAGCAGAGCGATTATGTGGATGGAAGGTCATATGGCCTAATCTTGATTCAACTGAAAAGTCATTTTTTATGCCACTGAGCTGTTATTTTGGTCCCTGGGCTTACCTAAAACTGTTCTAAGTACCATCTAAAGTCACTCCTCTGTGATATTTCGATCAGCCCAGTTAAAACATGGACTTCCCTCTCACAATTAAATCAGCGTTGTCCTTCTCATTATTTTCTTGAGCTGTGTGTCCGTAGAATGGTAGCTCTCTTCCTGAGTTCTGATCATAATTAAAAATAATGGCAAGCCAAATTGCTTCATTGCCTGGTGACAGTGTGATTATGTTTTTTTTTCCTCCATATTTCTCAGGTAACTTGTTGCTGTGATACTTGTATGTGGAAAGTGCCATATGTCATGTTCTGTGTGGTTGCACTTGGATGGGCCCTTCTACAGTGAATGCTGGCTCTTTTATTTGCGTCACTTTGCCCATTCAAAGAAGTCGGTGGCCTCTAAGACTTTGTTTCAATATAAAGATAATCTCCATCTTAACCTTGCTCCTATGAAGACATTTTTACAGATTGTTTAGAATCAGTTGACATGTAGCTTTTTGGTTGTCTGGGTTCACATCCAGGATAGCCAGACATGTGCAGTGTTGCTCTAATTAACCAAACCCAATCTGTGCAAGTGAGTGTTTAACCCTCCAGTCTAGGCCTAGGATGTTGATGTCCTTCTTGCCTATTATTCGTATTTTTTGCTGATATTTTGGACTTCTTCATTGTCCTCTTTGGGCCTGAGGTTCAGACAAAATGGAGGATGTCAAAACAATCATCAAATGGTTGTGGTGAAATTAGTCTGTAAAAGCACGAGATATAACGATCAATTTAATTTGAACTGGTCACCATTTCCTCTGCAGCTATGCAGGGCTTAAATTAATTTAGCCTCTCCCCGCTGAAACATTGGGTCCTTCATACCCATGGTCTGTACTGGGGCGGCACTGTAGCCACACCGTAAATACTGAAATGTGATCTTTGTCACACATTAGCTTTAGGCTTGGACGAGCTGCAGGGCTTACCCGGTGACCCATTCGTTTGCAAACCCGAGTACAGCAGCTGTGCTGGAATGCTTCATCTGTAGAGACTGTTTCAGGGCAGGAGGTAGAGAGTTGGGTTCTTGTGAGTTGGCAATGTCTCCTTCGCTCGTGGATAATTCGGGCAGTAAAAGATCTGTTTACGTCACCGTCACAAAATTGTCTGTTATTCTTCTTGTCACATGTTCCCATGAACCGTTTCCTAGCGGAATTTAGTTGAAAGTTTTCCTTTCTACTGAGGTTAATTTAGAAAGGGGGGAAAAAAACTTCTGTTTGCTTTGAAAGTATTTCACACAAAAAAGGAGCCAGCTGTTGAACCAGAAAAGCGAAAGCCTCAGAATTTTGGTTACAGCTGAGTTTCTTAACCTCCCCTGTTCCTCCTCTGCAGGGGAAAAAGCAAATCTTAGGAGACGGTCCATATGTTCGCTCATATGCCAGGAGGAAATGGCCAAGCCTGAAAGGTGAAAGCTCATCTTAATGTCCTGCCAAGGTTCAGGCTTCTGCTTTTCTACTAATGTGGAATAACAGATGGAATTTCAGGATTGCCCTTTGGTAGCAGTGGAAGGCAATATGTTCATATAACAACCATTTAATTCCAGTTACATTTTCATCTTGCATTACTGAAAATACATCTCTGAACATATTGAATAAATTCTCCTGTTAGATGATGAGGAACACTTTCAAACTTAAAAATGACTAAATTCCAGTGGCTCATTAAAGGGGATGTTCACATCTGCTGTATGCATGAACATTTGTCATGAGAGAAGTAGGCCACCCCTTTAAGGAGAAAGAAATGAATAAACAAAAATGTTTTAGTCTGTTCATTCCGTTTTAAAAGCATGCTTAAATATTGTCATGTAAGAAGAAAAAATAAATGATCTAATTATTGTAGACTATATCTAATATTTAATCGGGAACCAAATAGTTTTTCTGGTGACATGGATGAAACATGTTCATGGATTGGTTATAGTGCTGGCTGTATATCATCGTTAGTCTTAAAATCCCCTTTACATGAAAGTATTCTAAATTTGGGCTTAAAGGCAGGAATTCCACACCACTGTTATGGAATACAGTGATTTGTGAAGATACCAAGGCATGGGGTATGGCTTTGCTTTGGTTGGGAATGGTAACACCCCTGCAGTAAATCTAGGAGACAGTTAAAATGATTTCTGTTTGTAATTGAGCTAAAATACGATCTTGAGTGAAAAAAACCCTACCTGCTATTACTGCTACCTCTTCTGCGGAGAGGGCCGTGGTTAACTAAATACTGGGGTTTGGCGGCGTCGGGCTATCGAGGGTACCATTTACGCGGGATTAGTCGTGTGTGACGATGCACGGGGGAGCATGCCCCAACGACTGTATGTAAGTTTCTTACGGTTTTAGCGCTGACTGTTGGTTAGCTGACCAGCTTGGTTGACGTATAACTAGGCCACGTGCAGAAGGACCCCTTTCAGTCATATAATGAATCACAGCTGCATCGGTTGAAAATGTACGTAATTGTATGCCTCAACAGCATTACGTCGCTTAGAGTGCGCTGCTGTCGGTCTAGCTTGCGGTCGCCACCATTGTAATGTTCAGGCTGTCAGCTGAGCACTGGTTTAACCCATCTCAGAACGAGGCCGCTAACATTAGCTTCCTGCTTACGCTTGGAGTCTGAGTAATTCCACTCCACTTGCGGTCCATTGGACCTCCTGCTGGTTTAGCTTTATCACTGATGCAATGTACTGTAGGTAGGTAGTTGTCAAATTTGCGGCAATGCGTAAAAGCAGCATTATCTGCTGTAGCTACCGTTAATATGGCTGATGCTAGCCAGCTCCATTTCACTGTAGCCAGTTGATTCAGTTGGCTGATAGTCTGTCCATTGTCTTTTGTGCGCAGTAAAATGTCCAGTGTCAATTCAAACTCTTAACAGTGTTAATTAAACTCTTAGAAGATTACGTTTGGTCCAACTCTGGAATGTGGGACCAAATGTTATATCCGTTAAGATTTGAATGAACACTGGAAATATTACTGTGTTTATGGCTATACAACACAGTCTGTTCAGAGGAATGTTAATGCTAGCTAGCTGCACAGAAACTAGTTTGACAAAGTTGCTACAACACCTGCGGGACTCATGGCAGTGCTCGGTCGGGTAGGCCTTACTAGTCTCTGCTGCAGCAAAGTTTGGAATGAAGAGTGTGAGGTTCAGTGGGAAACCCATACAAACTGAGTCGGTGGAGATGAGGATGAAGAGCAATGCGTTATAGTTGATGATTCTGAATTTGAGTGCGAGCAGCAGTCTAACATTAGCTGCCTGCAGTGCTTACGAGCTACACTGGTCTCCTGTTGATGACCTAACCGGTCACATTTTTTTCCACTGTCCCTGCTACCACCGCCTTTTTAATCTCCTGAATGAGAGCGAGGAAGGAAAAGTGCGCGAGTTACTGCCAAGATACACCCCTGTTTAATATCGCCAGCTGCCCCAATCACATTTTTCACATTTTTTTCTTTGAAAAAAAGACCCAAAATCACAACTTGAGTTCCTCTTTAAAAAATGTATGGGATTCTTAATGAGATGTAGTACTTTACTAATCTTTAAATGTCTAAAAACTGAACACCTAGTCTGTGTGCTTCTCAGTTCATATCACTCCCTCAACTTGGACAGGAGAAAAATGTTTTATAATGAGAAATGAGGGCATGAACTAAATTTTTACGACTGTCAGTTGAATCCCCCACCACTATAAACTCTCTTTTGCTCTATATATGGAAAAATTTATAAATTTAGCTATACTACTAATACTATTTTAGGTTATTCAGGGCTACGTGTTTGGCTCCTTGCTTTAGGCCATGATTAGGTTGTGTTGTGTTCAGCAGTTGAGAAGGCAGAGACCTGACTAACACCTCTGTGGTTAACACTCTGTCTCTCCGACGGTTTAGGTGTGGCTGTGGTTTTCACAAGTGAGGGGATGATCTGAGAAATTGGACTTCACCCCCCCGCCCCCCCCCCCCACCCCCCCACGCCTTGAGTATTGTTCTACCCCCTTTACCACTCCGTCCCTCTTGCACCACCACATGATTATTTTCGCTTCGCTGCCCTCCTGATGGGGAATTTGAACGGACCGTCTCGTAAAGTGCGCTCCGCTCGCGGGTTTGGGCTGCACGCGGGCTCGCGGGCAGAGGGAGCCGGCGCTGACCTGCGTTTGACCCCTCTGCTGATCGCAGCCGAGCAGCTAGCGGGGCTGATCGTATCTCTGCAGATACCTTCAGACGTTCGCTTTCAGGTGTGGCTGGGAAGCGTGCCGCAGAAATAAAGCGCAAGCCCCTCAAAGCGAAGCGGCGCTGTGAACGTGCGGCTGTGCGCTGCTGGGCTGGGTGCGAACCCGCAGCCGCTTTCTGTGAGAGCGGGTCGAAGGGCCCGTCTGTCCACACCCAGGCCAACGGTGCCGCGGAACCGGAGTTACCTTCGCCCTCCGGTTTGCAAGGCGTGCTGGTGTGATGTTTCTGACTTCCGGTTGGAGCTCCTGAACCGCAACGCATGAGGATGCCGTGTATGTATTTGTGATGTGTGCAGCTGTGGTCGGTGCTTTTGTGACGCCTTTAGGACTATTGGGTGGTTATGTCATTGCCGGGGTTATTATACGTTCATATTTTATGCCGCGCTAAATGGCAATGCAGGTTAATTGTCATGAAAACTGGCTTCCATCAATTCCAGCTCGGATGCTTGGGCCTTGTGGTCTGTCTGTCTGTCTGTCTCGGACTGTCTCCCTCGCTCCCCCCCTCCCCCCCCCCCTCCTAGACTAATGCTGAAAGGATTGAACACAATGCCAAAGGCGCAGGCCAGGGGGTTAGGAAGTGTGAGATTTCGCAGCCTTCCACGGGGCACGGCCATGCCCTGACCCCCAGCCCCCCAGAGAGCACTGGCATTCCTCAGTCTGCAGCTCCGATTGTTCCGCTGCGTAATTGGCTTAATAATTCTCTCCCCCCTCATGTGTACTGGAGCAATCTGGCGGAAGGAGGATGTGGTGAGCTCCACCCCTATACGTTCAATGGTTTGAGATTATTAAAGGTGCTATATAATGTATTATGCATATCATCTTATAATCTCATTCATTGTAGAATGATACTTGATGCCTTTGAAGATAAGCAGCTGGTTGTGCTTGCATTTGGGTTGAAAAGGTAACAAGGGGACAGTTGTAATGTTGTGTGCTGTTGGAGCATGGGCTTTCAGACTCCGTTCCAGGGGACCCATGCATATGCTGGTTTTTGTTTGTAATTGCAGCCTCTAAATAGTAATGGGCTGTTAATTGTCCTTAATTAGACACTTAATATCTGCTGGTGATTTGCCCTCTTGAGGTCACGTTACTACGTGCTTTTGTAGGTCCTGAGGCGTAGATGTTCCACATTCATGTCCCTGGACTTTGAATCAGTTGATCTGAAGATGGATGCTTTAATTTTCTGTCATGTGCTCTGTGGCAAATGATTCCTTTGAAAGACGCTTCGATTTGATTTTAGACCGGCAGGTGAAATTAATGGGGCCCTGGTTGCTGAAAGTGTGGCCCCATGGTCACTAAAACGAAATTGTAAAAAAAAAAAAAAAAAAAGAACCAAAAGAGTTCAACCGTGCAAACAGCAATGAGCCAAACCTCCATTTTGTCGGTGAAGTGAATGTACAGAATGAAGTTAGAATTCAAACGCACTTGCAGCGGCCTAACTTGATCAAGATATTGGCCGTGACAGAAACGAGCATGGTTTGGCAACCCCCAGGAGTTGCAGAACCACTGTGTTAGAGTATGGTGTCAGTAAAATGTAATCTAATCTGTGCTGGCAGGTTGCTGCTCTGTGCTGCGAAATGCATGACCGGTGGTCCTCTGCATTGACACACCAGCTGCGGGTCTTTAAGTAGACTAACCCATCTGCCCACACGTTAGAGCTGACACACACACACACACACACACACACACACATGGGCTGACTCCATAAAGGCTCATTTATGCCCTGTCTTTCGTTGTGAAACTCCAGAGTCCACCTTTATTTAAATGTGGCTGTCTCTAGAGCACATGTTTGCTTTTGTCTTGGGTATCGTCAAGCTCCATGGAAAGTATGATCACAAGTGACGGGTGGAAGTCCTATTTCAGCGTACTCCAATTGTCTGTTGTGACTTAGTCTCGTTTGTTTTATGTTTTTTTTTTTTTTGCCTGTTGGTTTGTTCTGCTCCACAAAATATTTTTGCTCCTGTGACCTACTTAAGTTTCTAAGTGGTTATAACAATAAGGACAAGTAAATGACGGTTGTGTTTATCGTTAGCATAGTTTTTCTATGGTGTTTAGCTAACGACTTGGCGTGCAGTGCAGTACAACACACGAGAAGCGAAAAGACAGACCACACATTATTTATATTCTTGTGACTATTACTTCTTTAAAGTAGTTGTGACACGGTGCAGATGCCATCCTGGCGTGGTACGCCTCCCCGCCCCCCTGTGCCCGCCCGCGTGCGGGTTTTCCTCTTTCTCAAAGACCGTAAGTCATCACAGACAGACATTCAGCTGGAAACTTGTGATTAAGTTACAGTTCTTTTTCTTATTCACAGAAGAGAGAATGTAAACAGGCTGTGGACCGCATCACGGCACAGTCCACTGTGGGCATTCAGGCCCTCAGGCCCGAGTCTCATTGGCTGTTCGGAGCCCCAGGGGGCGGGGTTTTTAACAGGCCAGGGTTTACATTAATGTATTTGACCGAATGCCAGCCTTTGATAGGTTACTTGTTTTGAAGGCGGGGTTTCACTTCAGTTCCAAAGAGCATTTAATGTAGGGCTGCAACAATCAATCAGGCCGATTGATTTAATCAGCTGCCAAAAAATATAATCGGTTTGAGTTTTGTCGCTGTGGATTTTCCCTGTAATGGCGTAAGATCATTTCACCAATGAACGAGCGCTTCTTATCGCTGTGGGGAAACGTCTGTGATCGCGCAGCGGTCGCAGATAAACGGCTGTCCTTCTCAGAGCATGATTATTTGCTTCCGTGTTTTTGGGGGGTTGGGTTGGGCTGTGCTTATGAAATGACCCAGCAGCAGAGACGCCGGTCAGTGCTGAGAGGTGATGAAATTCTGGCAGGCATCGTGAGGGACGCTCGACCGGGCACGGGTCAGGTAGGCCGCGGCGTGGCTGGTCTGCACGCAGCGCCAGACCCCCCCGCCAAAGTACAGGGGAGGGTACTGAAGGGGCAGAGAGTCTGCGCTGGTCTGATATTTCCAAAACAGCCATCGGGCAAAGTATTCTTTTAAAAAAGTTTTTAATTAATTTTTTTTTGAGAGGGCCTAGCTTTCCTTCCTTTTATTGAAATGTTTTCAGTGTTTGGCTCTGTCCTTAGCGGTACCGCGGCCGCCCCCAGCCCCCCAGCCCCCGCCCCCGCCGGTGTCTTCCCCCCTCCCAGCACCGCGTGCTCTGTGGCTCTACGTGCTGTTTCCAGTGCTCCAGCCGATGAGGTCGCTGCCACCGCTGCCCTTTCTTTGTGTGTGCTCCTTATCTGCCGATCCGGCGTAGCGGTAGGCCCTGCACAGAGAGAGAAACTCCCCCCATTCACCCCCCCGGGGGCCGCAGGGAGTAGAACTGAGGAAAGGATACCCCTCCCTCTCTCTTTTGTTGAGCTCGAGCTTTTTTAAAATTGAAGACACGGGGAGGAAAATGAGAAAATGGCGGCGGCGGCGGCGATGTGTGGTTAGCCCTCCTGTGATGAAATACGGCCAATGTGCTGTGGATATGTCTGCCACATTGCTGGAGGGGGGGGGGGGGTGGGGTGCTGGAGGATTTGGTGGTTTAAATGATATTAATAAAGCCGTAACCGTACTTTCATACGTCCGTTCTGTTTGGTGGAAAAGGGCGCTGTAGGGTAAACGCAGTTGTCCTGTCCGTTGGGCGCCAGCGTCAGTACCCTGCTCTGGACAGACCGTTCTGAAGCATGGAGCCAGCGCACGTGCGCGCAGGAAAATCCGTCCAACTCGCCGATGTGGACAATTGTTGCGCTATAAATAAACTGCCGGTTTAACCTCTCGCCCGGGATCGCTGCACCACTCCATTGATCCGCTGCTGCTTTGCCCAAAGCCGTTGGCCAAACATGGGAGTGAGTCCTTGGACGCGATTGCGTGGGTTTAATAAGACTTGGAGTCGCTCGCGTGTCCCTGTTTAACGGCGCTGGAGTCTAAGCTATATTTGGGCTGTTCCTCCAGAATGCCATGGGGACCTGCGAGTGCTGCCTTATGAGCTAGCAGCCGGAGTGTGCTTTAAAATTCCAGTGGAAGAACTGCCCTGGATGTTCTTGCACTCGACGATGGCAGCCCCCCACCCCTCACCCCCACATGTGCTGGTTCATTTAGTTCTTTTTCTTGAGAGTGTTTTGCGATGCTTTAAGTTAATTACAAATAATGAAAGGCGTGGTTGAAGTACTGCGGTTAGTTTGGCCACTGTCTCAGTCCATCTGTCATTTTGCAGTCCTTGTAGCTGACAGCCTTTAATTCCTCTCTCTCTCTTTCTCACCCTGTGCCTCTCTCCCCTAGGTTGAAAAATTTAGGAGCTCATTTGATGCATCCCAATTAGGAGATGTACTCCCAAGTGATTCTTCCAGTTAGCACACATCACTTTGCAGGAACAAATGCTAAAATGGGGCTGTAGAGCCCATAAGGTGATGTGTGTAAGCACGGAGTGGGGGAATAGGCTAGGAGTGGTGTTGTGGTTATCGATTCTGATGAGTTACAGATTTTCCTTTATTTATTTGCTTCTTTTACAATATTTCTTTCTTTCAGTGGGTCTTTTAAAAATGGTTCCTTAAAACAAATGTTTTATTTCATTTGTCTTACTGTTCGTAATAATAATAATAATAATAATAATAGATATCCCAGCATTGTCCTTTTAACATACCCGAGGCATCTTTAAGAGATTAAGTACGTGTCTTAAACAGGTTTATATAACTAGGTGAATGGGGTAGAGCAGCTGGTTTTGTAAGAACGTGTCCTCTATCAGGTGGGTGTGTGGCTGAGGGCAGTGATGTGGATCATGTCAGGAACTCCTCTCATCGAGTCTCAACGGTTACTGGGAGGCTGTTAAACCACAGAGGAGCTGCAGGTGGTACTTTCTCTTTCTGCCATCCGCCGCAAGGGGTGGGAGATTGCGGAAGGGCGCTTCCTGTTTGGAGAGGAAGTGGTGCCGCCACTTGGAGAGAATGGGAGGAACAGTTGCGGGTTTCTCTAGAACAATGGCGCTGGACCCTGTGTGCGTACGTGGGCCCGTGCGTTTCAGGGCTCTGTCTTCCCCTCAGCAGAGCTAATGTCTTAGCAGTGTGATGGGGGTCTTGCAGAGGTGTCTTGGAGCAGAAACTAGCGGGGTTTGACTGGACCTGTGAGATCGGTGGGCGAAGGGATGGAAGCTGTGGGAGTTGTGCTGGCTCAGGCTTTAGGACTCATTTAGGGAATATTGCTGAGGCAGGAGGGCAGTTTCCATAGTTTTGCTGTTCTTTGGAGAGCAGTAGTTAAACTATATGAAAATGGATCATTGATGAACCAGCTGAGAGGCCTGGTCCGGCTCTCTAACCTTTATACTGATTTCATGAAGCAGGGTCAGTGCCAGACAGGGGATTCGCCCAGGATTACACTGGGGTTTCACATGAGGTATGGAGGCTGCCGAGTGTGTGCGAGGAAAGTGTGTGTGTGTGTGTGTGTGTGTGTGTGTGTGTGTGTGTGTAATTGTGTGAGAGAGTGTGTGTGCGCACCCACATGCCTGTGACTTTCCTATATTTTTTGAGCTGGTGGTCACCTAAGCCTGGGATTGGAGTCCCAGTCTCACTTGGGTGCGTGCACGGACACGCACACACACACACACACACACGCATGCTGGAATGGAACACTGTGCCCGTCTGCACTCAGGGTTCCAGGCCTTTGGCCCGGGAGGCAGTAACTCTATATGGATGTGCTGAGTGATGTCACTCATTACTCAGCACAGGGCAAGGTGAGGGCTTTCGTTTCTATAGCAACGTAACCGCGATTGTGCGAATGATGTGCGTGCTTAGTACTGCTTCATAATTTTCTTCACAGTTTCTACTCTGCTGTTGAAAGCATAGGCTGTTTTGTAACAGTATTCAAACTAGCTCTGCCTTGTGACTATTCCCAGAAGTTGAGCTTATTCTAGTGCAGTCTACTGTGCACATTACATCTACATTGAAAATAAAATTAATTTTGAAATAATAAAAGTAAAAATAAATAAAATAAGGTGTGGGGGGTGTGCTGGTTTCCTTGGGGTGTTTTCCTGCTAGTTCAGCCCCCCAAGATGCCTGAAGGAGATGCATTTGTTAGGGTTCATTGAGATGGCTACATCCCTTCCACTAAATAGATTCACGAGTTTGCACACAACAATAGAGAAAATGAGTGGGGTGAATAAGCGATCAAGATAATAATGCGTCCTAAAGCCCCTCCCACCCTATCCCTGTCTAGAGCCCCCCGCCCCCCCCACAGTCCTCCAGCGAGGACCCGCCCTGCTGCTGGCGTAGTCCAGTTTTGCCATTTCCTGCCTCAGCCTAATAAGGAGCAGGCACTTCCTGTTCTGAACAGCAGGGATCTTTCACACACCCCCCCCATCCCTGGCTTTGAGTCATTTCAACATGGAGTACATCTTTTTTTAATTCTCATTTTTATGCAACAAATTAAAAGCTGCAGCCGCGTGCCATTTTGCTGTAGAGACCTACCGCGTTTTCTGGAGTTAAAGTCGCTCGAGTAATTGCTGCTAGTGCTCTCAGCGACTCTGGCATCCGCGATGAGGCTGCAGTGGGCCGCGTTACCACGGCTTCTGACCGCGCACATACTGTTCCCCGCGTTACCGCGGCTACTGACCGTGTGCGTACTACTCCCCGCGTTACCGCGGCTACTGACCGCGTGCATACTGTTCCCTACTTTACCGCGGCTACTGACCGCGCGCGTACCGCTTTCCACGTTACCGCGGCTACTGACCGCACACGTACCGCTCCCCGCGGTGGCGGACATTTCGTCCCTGGGAGTCCGCTCGGCGCGTTGTCGCTCAGTTCCCTGCCCTCTTTAAGAACAGACGCCCGCTGTTCCCGGCCTGACTACCCGGCAGCCCTGAGGAGGAACACCTTTTCCGCGCGGCTCTAAGTGATCTGGGTGTGGAATGAGCAGGGCGAGGCCCGGCTCCTTGGGTTGTTATTTTAATGGCACGGTTTGGATGGCACGTCCTCCGTGCCCCTGGTTCCCGATGGCACCATTATGTGATTTGCTTATCCCATAAAGCTGTGGATTTTACTGCCCTTTCTAATTTGGTGACCTAGTTGGCAATCGGTGAAGGTTTTTTTTGGGGGGTTTTTTTGAAAAAGAAAAAGACTTTGAGCGTAAACATGACAGTCGCAATATTTCACACGAGACTGGATTATGACAACAACCATAGCAGCAACACCGGGAAATGCTAAATGAAGGCAAACAAGCATGAGAGGAAAGAATTCACATGCAGAAATTAAAAGTTTTTTTTAAGACTGCCTATGGTAAGCCTGTAACGCTCTCATCCTGTAGCACACTCGTTCTGTAACACACACGTCCTGTAACACACACGTCCTGTAACACACTCGTCCTGTAACACACTCGTCCTGTAACACACTTGTCCTGTAGCACACTCATCCTGTAGCACACTCATCCTGTAGCACACTCATCCTGTAACACACACGTTCTGTAACACACACGTCCTGTAACACACACGTCCTGTAACACACTCGTCCTGTAACACACTCGTCCTGTAACACACTCGTCCTGTAACACACTCATCCTGTAACACACTCGTCCTGTAACACACTCATCCTGTAACACACACGTTCTGTAACACACTTGTCCTGTAACACACACGTCCTGTAGCGCACTCGTCCTGTAACACACTTGTCCTGTAACACACTCATCCTGTAGCACACTCATCCTGTAACACACTCGTCCTGTAGCACACTCATCCTGTAACACACTCGTCCTGTAACACACTCATCCTGTAGCACACTCGTTCTGTAACACACTCATCCTGTAACACACTCGTTCTGTAACACACTCGTCCTGTAACACACACGTCCTGTAACACACTCATCCTGTAGCACACTCATCCTGTAACACAGCACACTGCTCCCAGGCAGCCAGCGTCGACGCAAACGCTGAGGTATTTATTTTCTCAGAGAGCGCGGCCGGATGACTAATGCTGCATGAAAATCACAGGGTGTGGAGGCGTCAGCCCGGCCTCCCTGTGGCCCCCGCAGGCTTCCTCTCGTGGCTTACCCCCCTCAGACCCTCTACGGTGGGACCGGGGAGGACTCGCTTTTTTCGGGAATAACTACCAGCTGTGAAGTTGTCGAGGAACCAAGCTCAGCCAGTAAAGATTGTCTCTGGTCCTGTGTGTCAGGCCTCCTCTCAGAATTGTAGTTTCAGAATGCCTCTCCGGTCCACATCCTGGAACCCAGGTCGGTTGCTCTCATGTGCATTGCATTAGAGTTCCAGAGACACGACTGCATTTTATTTACAAATCCTTTTTCAAGGAATGGGAGCACAAAAAGGGCTGTGCTCCCCGGTGAATAAAAGTTCCCAGAAGCTTTGCACTCGTCACCTAAGGCCTGAAGTTGCTCATTTTGGCACGTTCCGCATAACTAGCTTTGCAAGCCCGCAGTTGGGGAGGAATACTTTTCTTTGCCCGACAGACTGCCTTGCTAGGCGATATTGCTGTTGCTGGATGCCTGACTTTAGCTAGCAGACAAAGCTGTGTCTTATGACCTGATGTTGGCATGTAAATTTCTAGTTTGTTTTACCATAGTAAACGTGCAGCTCTGAGTTCCCACCATGGCTTTGGACAGTATAGCTGGCTGTGTGTCTGCCAACAGAGCTTGATCCACTGCAAACATTTCTCTATTTGTTTTTGGTCTGGGAACTAGATGACCCTCTGATTCCTTCCAGGATACCTGCTATCTGAATTGTAGGTCCCCAGTTACTTTTTTTTTGTTCTATTTTAAAGCCAGAATTTAACTGAACTGTCAGAAATTGACTGCCTGGTCAGTGGAATTCCTGCAGGGATTTCTTTATGGCAGGGCAAAAAAATAAATCTTAGATCTGTGACTTCTCTATCAGGTTTAATACAAACACTCACACACACACGCGCGCCCACACACACACACATACGCGCCCACACACCTACACACACACACACACATACACACACACACAGTCACACACACACACACACACTGACTCACACACAGACTCACACACAGATACGCACACACACACACACACACAGGTATGGTTTCAGTCAGAGAGAATAGAAGTGTGTGTCCCCGCCTGCTTGGCTTCCTAGTAAAGAGGCTGGGAATGGGAAGAGTGCTGGATCAGGCTCAGTGCTGGCACTGTGTTCCAGTGCATACCAGGAGCTCAGCTGGGAGCTCATCCATGGGTCCAGTTTTAGCCCCGGCCCTGCGTCCCTGCCAGTCTGCCTGGATACACATCACCCTCTCTGCTCCTGCAGGCCCTCTGCCCCCTCCCCCAATTACCACTGACAAACGGAGGAGATGCGCACACATACACACTCACACACACTCGCTCCTGTACACACACACACACGCACATACACACTCACACACACGCACATACGCACACACACTCTCTCCCGTACAAACGCACTCTCTCACACACACACACGTACACTCTCACGCACACGTGCATACACACTCAGACACTCGCTCCCGTTCACACACACACACATACACATGCACATACTCTCACACTCTCGGTCCTGTACGCACATGCTCATTCTCACACGTACAAACTCTCATACACACGCGCACACTTACACACACACACATACACATGCACATACTCTCACACTCTCGGTCCTGTACGCACATGCTCATTCTCACACGTACAAACTCTCATACACTCGCGCACACTCACACACACACACATACACATGCACATACTCTCACACTCTCGGTCCTGTACGCACATGCTCATTCTCACACGTACAAACTCTCATACACTCGCGCACACACACACACACACACATACACATGCACATACTCTCACACTCTCGGTCCTGTACGCACATGGACATTCTCACACGCACAAACTCTCATACACACGCGCACACTTACGCACTCTTACACATGCGCACACACACTTTCGCACGCACACACAAACGTGTTACATACATACGTACACACACACACCAAAACTCGCATTACGCAAGCGCACACTCTCACTCACACACACGCACGTACAAACATTCAAACTCACACAAGCACACATTCTCTCATGCACAGACTCACACACGCACACACACACACACATGCACATGTAAACAGTCACACATGCACACCACATGCATGCAAAGAAAGGAAGAGTCCAGGAATTTATACACATGCGCTAGCAGACCCAGTACACACACACACACACACACACACACACACACACGGTCTCATTAACACAGGATATTGGCTCATAAATCATCAAAGAAATGAAAAATGCATGTTGTCATAACTGATTCCCTATTCATGAATATCATTTTGTCAGCCTCTTTTTTTTCCCAGGACCTGGAATGGGGTTTTTTTTATTTGCGTTGCTGATAACCTGAGCTGACTCTCCAGAAGCCAAGGCCACGGGGTACCTGGGGTGTTCCTCACATTTCCCTCTATTGTGCCTGAAGTTAATTGGCTATGCTGATATGAATGAGAAGGCATTTTTAAGTATCGTTAAATCGTTTCTGATTGACCTTGATATTCATTCTGGAATTTAAAGTCTTGCCCCCTTGAGCTAGTCTGTGGTCACTGGTCAGGAATTGGCTGCAGCATTGGCTTGCCACCGCTTGGAGTTCATGTTAATTTGTGGGATTTCTTGATGCATTTACGAGGAAGATGAGGATTAGTTTCTTGTTAGCTGTTTTGTTATTGACATTCACTTTATTTGGAACAAGTTATTGCGCATTGAAGTTTTTGTAGCTTGCGTATATCCAATGGGGTGGTATTACTTAAATATAAATAAATAGGCGGAAAATAAGCCAGCTGCAACAGGAACAAGGGCAGGAAGTTTAAAATAAATAAATGAATAAATAATCAGCAGGCCATCAATGACATCTGCTGCCAGTGTGACATCATAGTGTGACATCATAGTACCCTCATTCCCATCAGACTGGCCCTGGGCCCCTTTCTCACTCGTGACGTTCTCTCTCTCTCTCTCTCTCTCTGTCTCCCCAGGTCTCGGGCCCTGGTAGATGGAGAGAGTTGGCAGGATGTGGAGCACGCTGAAGAGCCGGTGTCAGACCCTGTTCCACTCGGAGGGCGGCGGGCGTGGCGAGGGCGCCATGGAGGTGCCCGACGTGCGCTGCGTGGTGGACCCCGCCCGGGGCATCCGCCTGGGCGAGCCCCTGGGCTCCAGGGCCACCAGCCCCGCCCGCAGCCTCTCGCCCCTCCCCCTGGTGGCCGACGCCCCCCCGCAGGCCCTGGGGAGGCGGGGCCACAACTGCGTGACGGACATCCCGCAGATCGTGGAGATCACGATCGACAAGGACAGCGAGGACGCGCGGGGGCCCGGGGCGGCCCCCCTGGCCCGCCGCGACTCGTACTCCCGCCACGCGCCCTGGGGGGGCAAGAAGAAGCACTCGTGCTCCACCAAGACGCAGAGCTCACTGGAGACGGACAAGCGGCTGGGGCGCACGCGCGGGGGGCTGCCCCGCAGGGAGCGGCGCTACGGGCCCGGCCCCGCCCACGAGGCGGAGCCTTGCGCCGGGCGCTCGCTGCGCCAGCGCATCCACGACACGGTGGGGCTGTGCCTGCCGCTGCGGCCCCGGCCCCGCCCCTCCAAGGCGCTCTTCGCCTCCAAGCGCAAGATCCACCTGACGGAGCTGATGCTGGAGACCTGCCCCTTCCCGCCCGGCTCGGACCTGGCGCACAAGTGGCACCTGATCAAGCAGCACACGGCGCCGGTCAGCCCGCAGTCCTCCGGCACGCTGCTGGACGCCTTCGACCCCGCCCGGCCCTCGCCCGAGGACGAGGAGGAGCGGCTCCGCGAGCGGCGGCGGCTCAGCATCGAGGAGGGCGTGGACCCGCCGCCCAACGCCCAGATCCACTCCTTCGAGGCCACGGCGCAGGTCACCTCCCTGTACAAACTGGGACCAAAGATGGCCCCCGGGATGGGCGAGGGGTCCGGGGAGGGGAAGGGCGGGGCCGGGGGCGGGCTGGGCGGCGGGGGGGGGCGCGGCGGGGGGGGCGGTGGCCCTGGCGGCGGCGGTGGCGGCGGCGGCCCCGCTCCCTGCAGACTGCGACTCGGAGGAGGACTCCACCACGCTGTGCCTGCAGTCGCGGCGGCCCAAGCAGCGGCACACGTCCGGCGACGGCCACGCCGCCCGGCAGGGCCCCTGGAAGGTGCACACGCAGATCGACTACATCCACTGCCTGGTGCCCGACCTGCTGCAGATCAGCGGGCTGCCCTGCTACTGGGGCGTGATGGACCGCTACGAGGCGGAGGCGCTGCTGGAGGGCAAGCCCGAGGGCACCTTCCTGCTGCGCGACTCCGCCCAGGAGGACTACCTCTTCTCCGTCAGCTTCCGGCGCTACAACCGCTCGCTGCACGCGCGCATCGAGCAGTGGAACCACAACTTCAGCTTCGACGCGCACGACCCCTGCGTGTTCCACGCGTCCACGGTCACCGGCCTGCTCGAGCACTACAAGGACCCCAGCTCCTGCATGTTCTTCGAGCCGCTGCTGACCGCGCCGCTGCACCGCACCTTCCCCTTCAGCCTGCAGCACCTGGCGCGGGCCGCCATCTGCCGCCGCACCACCTACGACGGCATCGGCGGGCTGCCCCTGCCCTCCGCCCTGCAGGACTTCCTCAAAGAGTATCACTACAAGCAGAAAGTGCGCGTGCGCTGGCTGGAGAGGGAGCCCCTCAAGATCAAATAGAGACGGGGGGGGGGGGGGGGGGGGGGTCGCTCGGTCGATCTGCTGGCGGTCAGGAGGACTACGAAGCAAAGCAAAAACTCACAAGTGTGCATACCTGTTCATCACCTGCAGACTGCTCTGTACGGGCATTTTCGGGGGGGGTGGGGTGGGTCGGGGGGGACGGGTGGACGAGAGCGGGGTGTTATGTGGAGCTGTGGGGAATTTTTTGCGGGGAGGGCGGGTTGGGCTCGGGTGGGGAGGGTACAAACTAGACAAATACGTTATAATCTCTTATCATTTTAGTTATTACTTGCATCACAAGGAGTACATATAAGCATATATACCGTATACGCTCTCTGGCAAGCACACGGTTCTTCTGCGTCCAGCTCGTTTTAAGAGCGGATCGCCATTGGCGACCTGCGCTCCGTCTCCCATAGCTTCTGCCTGCCTAACTCCCAGCATGCTCCTCTTCACTGCTTGGGCTCCAGTAATAATAATACAGACATACACTTACACTTATTTTCAGTGTTTTTTTTTGTCCTGTGTTGTACAGTTTGGGTGTTATTCATCCGGTTTTTTCTGTACCCACTCTTGGATAAAGCAACTATGAGGCTCCAATTGGTTTCAGAAATTTTAAAGTGTTTTTAAAAAATTTTTTTTTTATTAAACATTGAGACGATGTTGAGTACTTGTAGGAGAGCAAATGGGGCATTTATAAATTCTTAACATTTGTGTGCTTTTTTTTTTTTTTTTTTTCTTTTTGTGTCCCTGGGCCGTGGCTGTTTTCGGACCTGCGCCAGGCGCTGGCTCTGTGCTAAGAGCTGTGCCGGTGGACAGACAGGACGTGGAAACAGCCGAGGGTCTGGTTTGGAGTCGTCGAGGCGCAGCACAGGCCGCTCTCTTAAAGCCGGGCTTCGGGGAGCAGGAGGAGGCGGGGTCAGGCACAGTAATACACACTGTTGGCTACAGGGCCCTGCTACTTCCTGCTTCCTGCCAGTTCCAGGAAGTAAAGCTGACACCGGCTTGGTCAGATTGATCGACATTGTACGGCATGTCTTACCTGTTTTTTTGAACTCGTTAGCATGCAGCTGATTTTTTTTCGTAGCTCCCGCTGATTACATGGGAGGGTTGGGGGCAGACTCGCTTTCAAACCCTCTGAAGTGCTGACTAAGGGCAACTTGCAGCCTTCCACACAGGGACCACCATCAGTAGGCCCGCACACACACACACACACACACACACACACAGACGCACACATGCACGCGCACACACACACACACACACACACACACATGCACGCGCACGCACACACACACACACACACACACACACACACGGAGAGGGCCCGCTGTTTCTGAACCACAGTGCACTACAGGGACAGCCCAAAGTCAGTCAGTTCTGCTGTGTCAGCTTTGCAGCTCATTCTGCCTGCTTTCTGGATATCTGGCCCTCGGTTTGAGGCATTAAATGCTAAGAGAGACTGGCCGTGTTGCGCCAGAGTCCTCTGCTTCTACTTAGCTGCAGGCAATGTACATAACGTACCGGCATCTGTGAGACAGGACTCCTTTAACCTGGTTAAAAACTAAAAGGAACGAAGGCGAATGCGTCTGTTTTACTCATTAAAAATAGGAAATATTCATTACTATAGTAATGACTGTGTAACTGTAGTTGTAGGGAAAAAAAGATCATTCATTTCAAGATCATATCCCCCTGACAGTCTTTTATCAAGCCTTCCATCACAGGTTTCTCTTCCTTCATGCTGGACATGATTCTTTTTGTCCCCCCCACCCCCCTCAAAATGTCCTTTTTTGTCAAAAGCACCTTGTCCAGAAAAAACGTGTATTTTTTTTTTTTTTTTTTTTTTTTTACCGAGTTGTCTTTTTCTCTGTCTGTGCGTACTGCTTGCAGTTTTTTTGGAAAGATGGATCGCCCGCTTCCTGTTTGGCTTTCGGGAAGAAGGGCTGGAATGGTATGCAGCAAAATGGAGCACCATAGTTGCTTTAAAAAAAACAAAAAAAAAAAAAAACCGATTCGGAGCACAGTTTCTCACAGTAAGAGCGGTCTTGCCAAATTATATCCAACTTGTGTTCAGCACTAACACACAAAGCCCACAGTCCAGCATGACGTCAGACTGTGTATCAGGAAACGGAACCCGCGGAAACCACGTGCCTTGATAACTGATTTTATTTGACTTCCTCTGGTGCAGAGAGTATGAATATCGTCTTATGGGATGCATGTAATAAGGTGCAGAGAAGTCTCGCTCTATCACATTCTACAGGACCTTGAAGAAGTGAAGAGGAACGCGGATATTTTTTTAAAGAAAGAACATTTAAGTGCGCGGCTCTCTCTTTAAGGTTCATGGTGCACATACTTTTTTGTGGCTGTCGGCGAGGAAGTTGCAGCGGTGCTATTTTTGGGGGGTCTCTCAGAAGTCAAAATCCCCCCCTTGAGCCAGAAATGGTTGGTCAAACCCTTAGATCCCTTAGGTTTTCACAACGTATTTCTCACACACAACTCTCCTCCCAGTGGGGCCTTCTGTGGAGAAGCTGAATGATGGCGGTGGCCCTGGGGGTGGGGGGGCGGGGGGTTGGGGGGGGGTTGGTAGTTAGGTCCCTTGTTTTATCAGCCCCGGTCTCCACATCCTCTTAGAATATGATCTTTGTTGTTCAGCCTTGCCCCCTGAAACTCTTTTCAGCATATAAGCAATTTGTGTGATTTCAGATTAGGTCAGTCGCGTTCAAATGATTTAAAGAGAGCGTGTTACACGGAAAACGGTTTACTATTGGGACCTCTGTACTGCACGCACGGAGGGTTTGGGGGGTGCTGACTGCTCACGTGGGTGGGCTCAGCACCTGTTTCATAATGTCCTGTTTTTCTCTGTCTGTTCGCAGTTAAGTAGTTTTACAGTAGGTTCCGTTTTCCTCTGATTTGGAAAACGGTGACAGTTAAAAAACAAAAAAACAAAAAAGAAACTCGTTTGCTGTATCTAATACTGAGATATTAGATTTCCTGCTCGATTGCATCACCGCAGTTATAGAAGCAGACGGGCGTGGATACTGAGAGATTTTTGGTCCAAGGGGGAGAGCGGAGGGAATGTCCTCTGGGACGTCCTGTGATGTTCGCCCCCCTCGGCCCGGTCTCTGAGGCGAGAGGCCAAAAGCTAGCATGTGAAAACTCACCTGTGCACTAATAAAACGAAACTTGAATAGCATGGGGCAACTTAATCCATCCCGTCAGGATGGACAGAGGAACATCCCTTGATGTACACCCCCACTTTTTCCTAAGATATAGTTAATGATTCTCGTGCTTTTGATCGGTAATCATGTCGAGTGCAGGACTGACTATAATCGTTTTTGGAGTCTTGTTTTTGGCGGTTTTCCAGGGGTCCTTCCCCGGGTCTCCAGTCACAGGTCAAAGGTCACACCCGTCGTGTCAGCAGGGGGGTTCTGGTGCCGGATTGAGTTGCTGTCTGTGTCCCGGTGGTCGTGGAGAGGAATGAAACCGAACTGGTGCAATGTAACGTGCGCGTGCGCTCCTGCGTGCGCTATCTGAATTCAAGTGACCAAAGGCTGTGTTGATGACGGCTGTCGCACGCAATCCTGCGAGCCCGTTTGGAGGGACGACATCCTCTTCCTCACACCTCCGTCTCGCGGCTCGCCACCCATAAGCTATCCAGGGAGCTGAATCGTGTTCGGATTTCTGTGTGTGTGTGTGTGTGTGTGTGTGCGTGCGTGCGTGTGCGCGTGCGTGTATTGTAATGGTAAAATTTCAAATTTTTATCTAATCATTTCAGCCTGACAGAGCTCCGCTCACCGAGGTTGCGGTGGTGCGGATTGGCCGATTGGCTCTGCGTGAAGCGGCCTGGCCCAATGGGTGCTGAGAAGTGCCTCTTTTTCGCGTCCCTCCCCGCCACCTCCCGCCATCCCGGCCGCTGCCCCCTACCCTGATTACAGCACTCTGCTTTATGCCCACTCAGCCTTGGTGCTCAGTAAGAAACAGTTGCTCCTGTTTGAATTTTTTTTTGGCGGGAGAGGGACGAGGGGGAGGGGAGGATGGCTGCCGCGCTCGATTACATCGCTCGGCGCCACCCTGAGGGTGGGAGAGCCGGGGTCAGTACGCCTAAAACACGTCTGTGCCATGGCCTCAGTCTGTGAACTCGGTCAGTGAGCACCTCAAGTTGGACTAGAATGGCTCTGAGGCACCTGTTGAAGGCACGTTCAGCGCTGTCTGTTTGCACAGATGTGGAAATGCGCTGTATTTGATGTAATGGCGGGGGAGGTGTGATGATGACATCACTGCTGTGTGCGGTATAGAGGCTGCAGGCTCGTGCTCACACACACCCGCATCGGCCTCACGCTCTGGTCTGGCCCCGCGCTCCGGTCTGGCCTCGCTCGCGGTGCGTTTGAGTTCAGTTGTGAACACGCACACGCGTGCACGAGCACACACACTCACGCTTACAAACGCGCACGCGCTCACACACCTTAGAACAGGAAGCCCTTTCCTTGGGCGCGTCGGTCACTTCCTGCCAGCAGCCGCACCTGTGACCGCTCCTGCGTCCCACGCCACTCCGCCACGGCCACCCCCCTTTCCCAACCCCCCCCGCCCCCCACCGGCCGGTAATCGGGCTGCTAAATTTACCCCGCTGGTCTAAATTTAGCCCGGCACTGAAAGGGCCTGCTCTGTTTGGGGCTTTTTTTAGCGTGATGTGTCTGCTGGTCCAATCTGGGCACACACAGATCTCTCTCTCTCTCTCTCTCTCTCTCTCTCTCTCTCTCTTTCTTCATCCCTCTCCCTCCCTCTCTCTCTGCGTCTCTCTCCCTCTCACCTCCTCAGCAACCTGTTGTTTTTTTTCTAAAAGTTGAGTTTACAGAAAAGGTAACTGTTAGGCATTTTTGATTCCTCTCCGTTAAATGGCCGTTTGGTTTGGGGATACGGGGGACAGGGATCCACAGAAAACCAGAGCTGTGCTTCTCTCTGTTGAAACGTGACATCCGACTTCCAAAACGTGCTATTGAGAACAGCACTTTGGGGCAGTGTGTGCACACGTGTGTGTGTGGGTGGGGGAGATGGGAGATGTTGTTTAAAAATGAATTAATGGCACTTTAATTGTGTTTTTTTAGGGGGGGGGGGGGTCATGCCGTTGGTCCTGGAGAATTTCAGCTTTTCCCTTTTTTATTGGTGGTGACACAGTGTAGTACCCATCATGCATCAGCTCTGACTGGCTGATTGGAGTGCTCGCTGTGCTATTATGAGGTTTGCACAAACACCTGTGCGGGGGCAGAGGGGTGCACGTAGGGGGGTGGGGGGGGGTGCATGCATTCGCCGTTATGACACCTGTGACCAGTATCTGAACCATCCTCAAACGTCCTCACACACACTCATCCAGTTGCCGTTTCCCGTTTTTCAAAAAAGGGGGAAAAGAAGGAAAAATGTATTTATTCTGGGTATGCGATCCAGGAAGTTCTTGGTCAGTTCTGAAGGGGGAGGTGTTCTTGACATCCTGACCCGAAGGTAAACTGAAAGGGGGAAGCGACGGAGGAGTGCGCCAGAGTGGAGGGCACTACGCTGTCGTTCCGTTCCCCTCTGGGGTGAGCGCCGCGCCGCGGTTCGGCCATCGCCCCGCCGTCTGGAACCAGGGCAGCCCAAACTCCGCCCACACCCATCTCCAGCTGCGGCTGAACCTCTCAGTAGAAACCCCGCCATTTCCCTTTGAAATGTCTCTAAGTGATCATTTCTGTGTTAACCCATGGCCTGTTCTCACCTATGTCTGTAGTTATTAGGGGAAAGCGTGTAGCTAGAATATTTGCCTCCAGTGAGGGGGCCACTTGGGATCTGGAGTTTGGTCCTCCCTGGTACAGACTTGACCCACACAACTTGGAAATGCATTTCTGTTCGGTATGTTTTAAATATGCTTATTTAGGAGGGTGTAATATGCAAACAGAGAAAAAAAAAATGTAAAAAAAAAAAAAAAAGATTTTTTGTTTTTTCTTTGATTTTTATTTTGTTACTTTGAAAAAGAAAGTTCTTCTCCCTGATATGCAATAGAGTGTAACGTAACCACGGTTGCGATCCTCTGTCACTTTAAATGCTGTATGTGCACAATTGTGGATGTGGGCGCCATGGCAACAGGAATTGACAATGATGGGAACTAATGCAGGGCAGTCTCCAGCACCGGTGTCTCCCAAGCGTCGTATTTGTTTCGATTGTCGGGGCGAGCCCCTCGAACCCGCGGCTCTGTTCCCTCGGGCACGGGGGGCTCGCACGACTCAAACTAATCTCGCTCTGTCTCTCTCTCCTCTGTCCCTTTTTTTAAACTGTTTATTTTTTTAAACACTGCCGCCAGTTTGGAAGGATTTAGAAAGTATTACTTTTTCAAAAGTATGATTTGATAATCATGTACACAGTTCTCTTTTGGTGCCCATCTGTGTATCTACCCCACTTCTCTGCTAGTTACTTAAGTTGATATAATTTTTTTTTCCGTTGTCGTTGCAGTATAATATCTTTTTTTTTGTTTTTTTTCATTTGCAGAACCATATGATGCGACACACTTTGTGTTCACGTGTAGCTGTCACTCTCGGTGCTTGGCTAATGCTTCATTGTCTTAATATTCCAAATAAAACCATTGTAAGTGTAATCCCCTGGGATCCGTGAGTCATTTTCGTGGGATTTGCGGGACGGTCCCGATCCGCGCTGCGTGAAAGGTCGCCCCGCCCCCTTTAAAAGGCCACGCCGGCTTTATTGATTGAATGTGTTTCCCGTTAGATCCCAGAGCATTAGGACTGGATGAAAGGTTCATAAATCCCTCTCCCCCTGAAGCGTGTCGCTGATCATTATGACCGCTGACATCATCTGGTACGGGCGAGGGGGGGATGGAGAGGTGACAAAGGATTCGGAGCCTTGGTGAGAAATGGAAAACCCGTTTGATTCATCCACCTTCGAAAGAATGCTGCCTCTTTATAGAAATTCCTCTTCCCTTTTTTTGTGTGTGTGCATATGTGTGTGTGTGTGTGCTCGTGTGCATGCGTGTGTGTGCTCGTGTGTTTGCGTGCGTGTGCGTGCGTGCTAGCGTGTGTGTGCTCGTGTGCATGCGTGTGTGTGCGTGTGTGTGTGTGTGTGTGTGCTTGTGTGCATGCGTGTATGTGCTTATGCATTCGTCTGTACGCTGCGTGTGCTTTGTGCCGACCTGTCTCTCAGTCCTCTTGTCGGAGGGCGGGGACCGGTTGGCATGTGGGAACCTGGACTGAGCCCAACCGCGGTCCTGCGGCATGCGTGCCCCCCCCCCCCCCCCCCGGCTTGGGGCTCTGGCTGCTCCTGTGGTCCTCTTTCACAGAGGCTGCTCTCTGACAACGTGAGCAGCCCAGGGCCATGCTTGCACCCCAGACCGCTGCAGGCGGCTTGGAACTCCACAGTTTAGTATTTGTTCCTTTGAAATGAAGTAAAAATAGCATGTGGGTTATCGGTTTCATGTTAGCTGCCCGAGGCTTATAAATAATTGAGGCTCTCCACACACAGACAGACAGAGAGAGAGAGAGAGAGAGGTGTGCTCAAGGCTGGAATCAATCTGTAGGGTGTGACACGTTTGCTTGTCTTGAAATGCCAAAGCAGCACTAGAGCGTGTGTGCATGTGGCCCTTCCTCCCCTTGCATCCACACGTTTCTTTGGAGGTCTCTCTGCCTGCTTGTGTTTGCACGCTCGTTCGGTGGTCTCTCTCTGCTCGCGTTCACACTTGTTTGGTGGTCTCCCTGCTCACTTGCGTTCGCACGCTTGTTTGGTGGTCTCTCTGGTCGCTTGCGTTCGCACTTTTGTTTGGTGGTCTCTGCTCGCTTGCGTTCGCACGCTTGTTTGGTGGTCTCTCTGGTCGCTTGCGTTCGCACTTTTGTTTGGTGGTCTCTCTGCTCGCTTGTGTTCGCATGCTTGTTCGGTGGTCTATCTCTACTCGCGTTCGCACGCTTGTTTGGCGGTCTCTAAAAACACAAGCAGGTTATGAAACCCTCTTGGCCCACGCACATGCAAACACACACACATTCACACACACACTTAGTGGTGAAAATGGGGAATGGATATTGCAATCAGGCCTTCTTACCAAACCCATACTACCCAGAATTGCTTAGGAGTAGGTCACTGACATGTCGTGTTCCAAAACTCTGTTATGCAACTGAACATTGATTGAGCTTCCGCGGATGTGCCAGCGCATGCTTTGGAGGGCATACAGTCATTGTGCGCATTACTGCGTGCTGTACCCCTGCGTGTTCTCAGAAGTTCTCGCCATGTGACACACACACATTCTGCTGAAGAAAAGAAAAAAAAAAAGTGGTCATTGTGGAATTGCTGCAGATGTTATGAGTCAACAGGGGTTTGGTTTTATCAACATACCTGACAAAAATATTTATGGCTACTGACGAATGTCAAGAAGCTTAATGCATGCGTGTGTTTATATACTCTCATATATTTGTGTATGTGTGTGTATAAAACACACACTCAGTGATCAGTTGATTAGCTACACATGCTCGTTAATGCAAATAACCTGCTCCTCCAATCAGTGAATCATGTGGCTGCAGCTCAATGTATAACCTGTAGACATGGTGAAGAGGTTTAGTTGTTGTTTGACCAAATATTAGAATTATCTAAGCCTGGTCCAAGCCTCTTTGACCGTGGTAGGATTTTCACACGCTGTACCAGAGTTGATAGAACTGCGGTAAGCAAAAAACACCCAGTTAGCAGTTCTGTGGAAACACCTTGTTATTGAAAGAGGTCAGAGGAAAATTGCCAGACTCGTTCAAGCTAACAGAAAGGCCAAAAATGCTCAAATAACCACCGGATACAACAGTGGTGTGCAGAAGGGCATCTCTGACCGTACAACATGTCCAACCTGTCTGGGCTACAACAGCAGAAGACCACGTCGTGTTCCTCTTTTGTCAGGTAAGAACAGGATGGTGAGTATTCAGTGGGCGTGTGATCACCAAAACTGGATGGTTAGTTATTGGGAAAATGTTGCCTGCACTGACAAATATAGATTTTTGCTGTGTCGGTTAGAATTTGGCATAAACAGTATGAACCCTTGGATCCATCCTGCCCTTTGTCAACGGTGCAGGCTGGTGGTGGTGGTGTAATGGTGTGGGTAACGTGTTCTTGGCACACACTAGGCTCCAACTGAGCGTCATTTGAATGCTACGGCATATTTAAGCATTGTTGCTGACCATGTGTATTTCTAGCACACAGTCCACATTGTGTGGGTACTCCCAGCAGGATAATGCACCACATCACAAAGCAACCATCATCTCAAGCTGGTTCCACGAACATGACTGTGACTTCAGTTCACTCCAATGGACCACACAATCCCCAGACCTCAATCCAATAGAGACACCTCTGTGTGGCCAAAGAATCAGCAGGACCTGTGTGATGCTCTTGAGTAAGCATGAACCAAAATCCCTTCGTAATATTTTCAGCACCGTTTTGAATTCTTGCCATGAAGAATTCAAGCTGTTCAGGAGGCAAAAACACGTTTCCATGTTTCAAAATGGAGGGGGACTAAGCTGCAGGTGCTACGCGTTTCACCTGATATGGATATAAATGCACTTTTCTGCCCTGTAACCTCATGTTCATCGTTTCATTTCAAATCCAGGGTGCCGGAATACAGAGCCAAAGCAACACAAATTGTATCACTGTCCAAATACTTGTGGACTGCTCTGTATAATATATATTAACATTTCTGTGAAATATAATTGCATTACCTCATATACGTAAGACTTGCACCTAAATTGAAATAATTGGTTTCTGCCAATTTTAATCTATCAAATTATAGCGCAACACACCTTTTGGGATGTACACAAACACACAGTGCTAACTAGAGTTCTGCGCAACCCTGAAAAGGCCAGCACTACACTGTACAGACTACATGTCAACAGTGAAAAACACTTTTAAAGTAAAGATTCAAGTGTATTCAATTCAATTTTATTTGTAGGGCACTTTTTACAGAGAACTGTCACAAAGACACTTTACTGAGTAGCAAGGCAAGAGACTGAGCAAGCAGAGCAAACACCAGGCCTGAACCCCCAAAATAGCAGGTACATAAGGTAAAAAACTAGTGGGGCGAAAACCCTCAAACGGTGGCGAGAAAAAACTCCCAATGGGAAGAAATCACAAGTGTAGAAGATCTGAGTACAGCCTGGCGGTGGACTGCCAGACATGGGGAAAACCCCTGTAAGCTCCCCGGGAAGAACAGGCTGTGCTCGCACTGAAGCCCGTAACAGGCTGGAACAGAGCCGCGCTTCACCACAAAATTGCACGGATCAACCCTGAACTCCTCCTCCAAGAGGGATCGGGCTGAGCGGCACTGGCAACCGAGGGTGTTGTGACCGTCCGCAACACGAGGAGCAGCAGGTGGAGTAAACACACACAACCAGTAAACTTTTCTTTTCGCTTGAACTGCTTTACTGTTTGGAAAGTACTTTATTTAGCCCAAGTTTCCTTTTTCAGTCAGTGTTTGCTTGTGCAGTACGGGTTGTATATGTTTATCAAACAAAATGAATACGCGTTTTAGGATAATATTGTCTGAGTAAAGTAAATTAAGAGGAAATGCTTTTGGACAATGTTTTTTTTTGCCTATTGGTCAGTGCACTGCCCTGAGCACAGACCTCATGGCTTTGGAGAAAGAAAAAAAAAAAAGATATATACGCTCCTTCATTTTAAACTCTCTTCCAGTGTAACCTGGTCATTTGTCACTTTAAATGCTGCTCTATCCTTCTTTCACTCTGCCTTCTGCATTTGGTGTCCATTTTTAACTCTGATACTGCTTAAATGAGGCGAAAGCAAGTGCCCTCTTCAGCCCTCTCTCTCCTGCACCCCCCTTTACCCAGTGGCCCGTGGCCCCGCTGGACCAGGCAGGAGGGCCCCCCTCCCCCCCCCCCCCCATCTCTAACGGCAGACTGCACACGCTACAGCACCGGCACTTCAGCCCGTTCCTGTAGCTCTGCACTCCTGCCTGCCCCGTTCCCCTGCTGTGATTGGTCGGTACGCGCTTCTGAAAGACCAATGAGCAGCGAGCGCCTTTTCCGCGGCAGCGGACGGGACGCGCGAGCAGCGCGGAGCTGGCGAGACGAGGCCGCGCGTATCCTGCAGCTCCCCGGCCGCCGCTGGCAGGCAGCGGGGCGGGGGCGGGAAGAGCCGAGGGGCCCGGGGAGAGGAGGGGGAGAGGGGAGGGGAGGGGGGAGTGAGGGGGAGAGCGAGGAGGGAGAGAGAGAGAGAGAGAGAGAGAGAGAGAGAGAGGGAGAGGGTGAGGAGGGAGAGCGAGAGCGCGGCTGCCCCGCCAGTTTTGGGCCTGGTCCAAGTCTGTGGCGGCAAAGAGAGCGCTGACCTCCCCCTCACCTCTCCTCTGCTCACACACACATGCATATTTCATACCAGAAATACGCCCCTGACAATATTCTACACCCGTTCCGGAGATCACCTCCGAGCGGCTGGCGACTGCGGCTCGCTGCTCTGCCTGGAGCCCGGAGCCCAGAGCCCAGAGCCCGGAGACACACGGACCAGCGCGGAGAACAGAGCCATGCAGAGGCCATCTGGAGGCCCAGGGCTCCTCGGCCCTGATCCTGGGGGGCCGCAGGGTGCTCTGCTTTCTGTTTTGGGGGGGGGGAGAGGGGAAGAGTGAAATAGAAACACAGTCACTAGTGACACAGCCCCGCTCAGGAAACAAAAATTTTTTTTTTTTTAAAGCTTCTGTGAAGGTGATTTATGTGATGGACCCTGGTTTGATTCAGGTTCAAAACGCTGGGCTATCTGGAGGGACTTGGCACTGTCAAGGCCAGATGATAATTCCACTTGGATGAAAGAGCAGGCCCAGTCATTGAGTTTCAGCCCCGTGCGGGGCAGAGCTTTTCGGCGTTTCCTTCGCTGACGGCGTTACTGAAACCCTGCGGGTGCGCGGAGGCCGAGCCTCGCAGGAAGAAGCGCGCTGCGCTGCGAGCGACTCGGCGATGTACGAGCCGTCTGATCCCGCAGAGCGGCTCCGATCCGCCCTTTTGATACAGTCCCGGCGGTAATTTGGGAAACGTCCCCAGAGGGAGCGAAAGTTGTGCTTTACTGCTCGATCAGCACTTTCAGACGTGGCGTCGGCCATGTTAAGATCCCAGGATTGCTCCAGAGGGGGAGAGCAGGAGATTTTATTTATTTATTTTTTTTTGCCGGTGTGGTTACAGAGGAGGTGATCTGCGTGTGCTGCCAAAGTAACACTGCAGAGTCATATTTTTGTCACTGCTTGTTTCTTTTCTCCTCTAGTTGGAGCAGAATACGTATAGCCATAATTTAAAGTGCGTTCTGAGCCCATGAAACTTCCTTCGGCCCCCCCCAGAGCAGGCCCCCTCTGCATCCGGACATCTAGATGGGTCACGGCTGGCCGGGAGGGAGGACTCTGAGACCGACGGGGAGATACTGAATCCTCCCTCTGTCACCCCTTCCTCCCCCGTATTCCAAATTCCCTTTTCAGTCGTTTTTTTGACAGTGCCTTCTTTGTCATTTCTGTTATACCCTTGGCCAGTCCAGCTAAATTTAGCATCTCATTCAGCCCTTGTATTTTGCAGTTGGTGCTTAACTCAAACTATTGTATGGCTTACATTTACTTGCAGCGATTAGTTGCACAATGTTATCAGCACACTCTGATGAAAGCTAGCTCTGCCCCTTTTGTGTGAAGTCTTTTTAACTTTGCTTTTTTGTACTTTTTTTGGCCATGATTCTTGATGCTTTACAGATTCCTCACTCAGTTTAAGGACGTTACATACCCTATCATACTAAAAGTGTTAAAACTACACTAACCTAAAATGTTGGGGTATTTTGTAATGGAGCCGTTTGGACCTGGTGATGCAGAAAGTTTAGGTTAATGGGGGTACAGAGAGTCTTGCCTTCAATCCAAGCTTACTACCCTTAGGGCTATCAACCCTGCAACCCCCCTCCCCCCACCACCCAACCCCCAACCCCCAGCAACTGCCTTTCCAAAAAGGTGAATGTGAACTCGCAAATTATGTTGCAACAGTCCCTCTATTGTGCTGTAGCTTCTCAGTGTCAGTCTCTCTATCTCTCAGGCCATTGGCTCCTGGGTGTGTTACACACTCTCTCTCTCAGGCCATTGGCTCCTGGGTGCGTTACACACTCTCTCAGGTCATTGGCTCCTGGGTGTGTTACACTCTCTCTCTCTCAGCCCATTGGCTTCTGGGTGCATTACACACACTCTATATCTCAGGCCATTGGCTACTGGGTGCGTTACACACACTCTATCTCTCAGGCCATTGGCTCCTGGGTGTGTTACACACACTCTATCTCTCAGACCATTGGCTCCTGGGTGTGTTACACACACTCTATCTCTCAGGCCATTGGCTCCTGGGTGTGTTACACACACTCTATCTCTCAGGCCATTGGCTCCTGGGTGCGTTACACACACTCTATCGCTTAGGCCATTGGCTCCTGGGTGCGTTACACACACTCTCTCTCACAGGCCATTGGCTCCTGGGTGCATTACACACTCTCTCTCTCTCAGGCCATTGGCTCCTGGGTGCGTTACACACGCTCTCTCTCTCAGGCCATTGGCTCCTGGGTGCGTTACACACACTCTATCGCTCAGGCCATTGGCTCCTGGGTGCGTTACACACACTCTCTCTCTCAGGCCATTGGCTCCTGGGTGCGTTACACACACTCTATCGCTCAGGCCATTGGCTCCTGGGTGCGTTACACACTCTCTCTCTCTCAGGCCATTGGCTCCTGGGTGCGTTACACACTCTCTCTCTCTCAGGCCATTGGCTCCTGGGTGCGTTACACACTCTCTCTCTCTCAGGCCATTGGCTCCTGGGTGCGTTACACACTCTCTCTCTCTCAGGCCATTGGCTCCTGGGTGCGTTACATCGCGCTCCCAGGGCCGAGTGCAGCTGTGCGCACCCTGACGGCGTGTGTCCGCGCGCGGACGGGATGGTCTGGCCTCACCTTCGCTCCGACCCTCCGAACGTGGGGCCCACCGGCAGAGCTTCCCTGGCAGAGCTTCCCCCGGCCTGTCCTCAGTCATCGTGGCGTGTGTTTGTGTGAGGAAGCTCGGTGTGGCCGGCAGGATGTGTAAGTGCAGAAACAGCTGTGAACCTGAAATGTTTTTCAGTCATAATCCTCTCTCAGGCTTTGCTCCCGTACTTCTTTCTCTCCTTCTAAATCTTGCACTCCCCCTAGTTAACCCCCCCCCCACCACTTCTCTTTATTTAGTTTATCCCATTTCTGCTAAATCTAAAACTCTCTCTCACACTCTGTCCTTTTGTCTCTCTCACATTCTCTCTCTCTCTCTCTCTCCTTTTGTCTCTCTTGCGCTCTCTTTTTCCCTCGTTTGCACTTCTCCAACCCCATCCCCTCTCTGGTCACCTTGGTCTCAATTCCCCACACCCCCTCGCCCACGATGGGTTCCCCAGCCTCCGGGTCTCCTGTTTGTGGGAAGTCGTTTGGGGGCATCTGGGCAAGGCCTCCAACCCCCCCCCCTCACCCCTCCCCCCTGGCAGACAGACCGGAAAATGTAAGCAGGCAGCTTGCCATGCAGTTCAGTCCAGTTCTCATCCACCAGTTCCTTCATTTGCCCACTTCTCTGTGTGTTCCCTGCATACATGCACGCACGTTTTCTTTTTAAAATCTCCTCCTCCTTTTTTAGGCTTTGAGTGAAATGGGTCTGCCTTGAAGAGTCTGGACTGAAGCTATGTATGCCCAGGCAGTTGGCTGTTGGGTCTGGAATAATCAGGGCTGTGTTTAAAATAGCACCACTGCAGCCCCAGCCGCCCCCCATACCCCTCCTCTCTCTCTCTCTCTCTCTCTCTCTCTCTCTTGCTTTCTGCCTCTCCCTCTCCCCTCTCCCTCTCTTCTCTTTACCTCTCTTTCTATCTATCTCTATCTCTCTGCCCCTGGTACTGCACAGTATCAGTGCTTGGCTGCCCTTCTTGTAAACTTGCAGCTCAGGAGCCCCGCGCAGTCGTACCTCTCACCCCCCAACCCCCCCCCCCCCCCCCAACCTCCGAAGATCTCTGGAAAGTTTCCTTCTCTCAGCGTGCTGCAGTTGGAATCTCACTGATTATTTGTATTAATGTGAATTTAGACAAATTCCTTCCTCTCCTTTCTTTCTTCCTCCACTCGCTGTTCCTCTCCCTTGGTATTTGTGTTTAGGAATGGCTCCATCCTCTGTTTCCCCTTGAGGCCAAGTTCATGTGTTGGATTTTTCGGGCTGGTGCTCAGCTTGAAAGGACGGGGTCTGTAGAGGTTTGCGTCCTCTGGTGGAACACTTTGGGTCCTGTGGTAGAGCAGTTTGACTCCTGTGGTGGAGCAGTTTTTGCTCTGTTGTGGTGCAGTTCAGGTTCAGTGGGAGCAGTCTGGGCTCTGGTGGAGTACTTTGAGCCCTGGGGTGGAGGCATTTGGGCCTCATGGTGGAGCAGTTCAGGTTCAGTGGTGGAGCAGTTTGAGCTCTGTGGTGGAGTACTTTGACCCCATGGTGGAGGCGTTTGGGCCCCAGGATGGAGCAGTTCATGTTCAGCCATTGGGCCCAGCTGTAGAGCTTTATTGGAGTATACTGGGTCCTTTGTTCGAGAGGGTTGATTTCAGGAGTCTGAGAAGCCTGTGAATGGTCAGCCTAATGTCCCTGTGCTGTTGCAGGTCTGAGCCCCAGCAATGGCGCTGTGCTGTAACCCTGTGTGGGAATGGCTCATAACCGTCTATTGTCCGCATCACAGTCACTTCCTCTCCCTAGCTCATATTCAGTGATGATCTGTTCATTTTCCTTATCCTCCCTCTCCTTCCAGTCTCTCTCTCTCTCCCCCTCTCCTTCTCTCTCTCTCTCTCTCCCTCTCCTTCTATCTCTCTCATTCTCTCTCTCTCTCTCTCTCTCTCTCTCTCTCTGAAGGACTAATGCAGCTGGATGGTGCTAACACACTGCAGGCGTGACACATAGCAGATGTTCCCATTGCGGATCTCTGAGCTCCTGTGAGGGCACAGTAGGCCAATGAGAGTTCAGGCCCCACCTTGTCACCAAACTGCTTTGTCATTGCAGATCTTCAGATGCTTTTTACCCCAGTCAAGGTTGCCTAGTTGCACTGTGAAACACAATGCCCTTATACTTTGTCTGATGAAGACCCATGTAGCCTTGGTTCAATCCAACAGCAATTACACCCTTTTGTGTTTATTTATTTTAGCAAGTGACCAGTCGTGACGGGTCTTGTTCCCTTACTTTTTACTTCCTCTCAACTGGAGTCAGGGAGATAAATTTCTCACCTCTCCCCTTTTCTCTTCTGTTCCTTTTTCAAGTGCTTTATTGTCACATTGCAAAAAGGTGATGGCAAAGCAGTCAAGAGCTAAAATTACAGTTTATGAACACTTAGATATACAAGAGGCAACAATGATAGAACAAATTCCAAAATAATATGAACCTCAAACCTCCAAGATTGAGACATTGATATTGAAGTTTGTCAGATGTGTGTCTTGTTTTTTTAATATGATTTTGACATGAGCTGCAATGAACATCATCGCCATCATTTTATTTGAACTGCTGCTTATTTAATCATTTGATTTGACTGAATGCAGTGTACCATGTTGCCCCGTACACTCTATATGTATACAGAACGACTTGTGTAAGGCTGGCAACTCTCACAGAATGGTGACCCTGACACTTGGCTGTGTGCTTTCTGTCCTGGAAGGAGGCCCTGTTGAAATCACTCTTGAAACCCTCTAACCCTGCCTAAAAGCTTCTAAAATTTTTACTGGAGAGGGTTTCTGAATATTCGGCAGCTGCAGTTACACATTTGAACAGTGATGCTGTACAGTGTAGTTCGCTAATGTGTCTGAACCAGAGAGATGTTGACCCAGAGTGGCTGTTTTCTTGATGATGGTTTTCCATTTATTTCCTTCTGCAAAATGTACACAGGTTGTCAGTCTTTGGCTTCATAAGCCTTCCTGAGTGGCTGCCTCAGGATCACATGTCCTCCTGAACTTGTGAGAGGGACGACTGTGTCCTGCTCAGAGGCCGAGCGCGGAGGAGAGGCCGGCAATGCAGCCGAGAGCTTTTGAATGTGTACGCCTGGCCTTCGCCAAAGCAACGTCCAACCTGAGTCCGGCCATGCAGCAGGTAACTGCACCGTAGCCTGCACTGTGGATCAGCTGCAGTGGCACAGGGACCTGGGATCAGTGATCTGCGCAGTTTCTCAGCCGACTGTATGAGAGCCTTCTCAGGAGCACAGGTCTGAGACGCCTGTGGGCTTGCGACCGGTCAGCGGTGACAGAGGAGCTGCGGTTTGGGTGATCTTGAGGACAGTGGAAGTGGAAGTGAGAATGGTTATGAGAGGCTTCTCCCTCCTCTCTCTATGCCCCACCCCCTCCACTCTCCACCCCACACCCCCCCCCTCTGTCCGCTGTAAGCCCTTTCCCAGAATGGTGAATCAGAGAGGCTGACCACAGACCAGCCCAGACCCTTGTTATTTCAACCTTTGATTCTACTGTTAAAAAAGAGGGAGAGAGGCAGGAGGAGGTGGAGGAGGAAGAGGGAGGGGGCACTAAGACCACAGCTCACTTATCACTGGGGAGTGATACAGTGAGTCACACGGAGCGCACTATGCTGGGTGGAGGGAGTAGGAGGCAGAGGTTGGGGTGTCAGGGGAAGGGGGGTGGGGTATGGATGTGGGGAATGTACAAGATTTCAACATCCAAGGCAGAAAATACTTCTCTTACTCGGATCAGTGGCCCTGAACCACAAGCACCCCCCCCACACACACACACACACCCCCCCAAACACACACACACACACACATTACATTACATTACAGGCATTTGGCAGACGTTCTTATCCAGAGCGACGTACAACAAAGTGTATAACCATAACCAGGAACAAGTGTGTCGAAAACCCTAGAGAGAAGTACCGTTTCAAGTGCAGGGAACAACCGCATAGTTCAACTTGGACCCTGAAGGATAAACTGATTAATACCAACACAAACGAGAACAGCAACAACGCAGTCTATGCAAAAATACAAGCAGTAGATAAGACGAGTGAATTAACTAAGTCACCTACGAAACAGCTACCTAGTTACAACCCTAAGCTTACAGTTAATTTAGAGATTACAGGGAGGTAGGGAGAGGTGGGGAGAGGTGCAGCCTGAAGAGGTGAGTCTTCAGTTGTCGCTTGAAGTGAGTCAGTGTCTCAGCTGTTCTGACCTCCACGGGGAGGTCATTCCACCATTGTGGGGCCAGGACAGACAGGAGAACACACATGCACACACACAGGCACACACATACAGGCACATATGCACTCATACACCCACACACATGTACACAGACACAGACACAGACACACACACACACACACACACATACACACACACATATACACACATATACACACATGCACAGACATAACAACACTGCACACACACACACGTATACACAGTGCATAAGCACGATTTCACCCGTTCACACACACACATCCTTCTCCCCCACACATGCACAGACATATGCACACACAAAACCGCCCTACTCTCACTCACACACGCAACCGCCCCCCCCCCCCCCCCCAAACCCCCGAACACATACACACACACTTCACAATGTATGCAGGCACACACACTCACAACCTGAGCACCACTTCGGTTGCCCCATCCCCTCCGTCCCGAAGAAGGATTCGATATGAAAGAGATAAATAACGTTGAGCCACAGACTTGCATGTGGGAGTCACTGGGTTCAAGGAAAATGTGGGCCTATGACTGCACTAGACTGTACGTTCCTACATGCGTTACCCAGAGGGCCCCAGGGCCCATGTTCCTAACGAGGCAGCAGCAACAGCTGCCTGCAGGCCAGTAGAGAAAGAGAAAGTGCCCCCCTCTCCTTCTCCCCAGCGTACCCAGCCCTGACCCACAGGGGCCATACAGAGTGAACTCGCTGCCCTTGGTGCCCCCAAACCCCCCTCTCGACAGCCACACAGTCGCACAGTTTTCCCACTGCCAAGTGTCGATGCCAGAGTGAATGTTATGTCTATATGCTGAGTTGCATGAATGAACACAAACACGCAATATACAATCATTCTGTTTTCGGAACGGATTACAGCCCTTTTCCGGAAGTGGGTTTCTTAATCAAAGATTTATGTGTGTGTGTATATTGTATGTATGTATGTATATATATATATATATATATATATATATATGTATATATGTATATATGTATATATGTATGTATGTCTGTATGTATGTGTGTGTGTGCGTTCTATTTTCACTTTTTAAAAAAAAACTTTGAGTATCAAATAACTATGTATGCTATATTTTAGAAATGTTGCCTCTGTCCCTCAAATTCTACTAAAACACCACAAACGATGTAAAGGGAAATAGGATCGCTAGGATCGAAAAAACATGAACCTGAAAATGACAAGTGGTCATGAATGTCTTCATTTCTCTCTGCTCCCGAGCCAGCTGTGTTTGGCATGTTTTTCACTAACTGCTCCTATCCCACAATCCATTGCAAGGACTGGTGACTATATAGCAGCCCAGTTATCGCAATGTATATCTGTTCAGTCTCAAATGGTGCAGTTAACATTTCGGTTTTACTAGAAATGCACTGCGGCTGGCGACGTTATCCTATGCAGTTTGTCCGGTGTTGATATCCTCATTTTGAAGTCACTTTGTATTATCGGTGACTCTTTCAGTCGGAGTTAAGAGGTCAGTGCCTCTGGGAAGCGTGTGTCACAGAAGGCAAAGCGTCGCATTGTAATGGAAACAAATGGCTCAGCTGACTGTAGATTCTGGCATGTTGAAAAGATAGCAGGCAGCTGGGCTTTGATTCGATTCATATGAGAACTGTTTCACATTTGCCCTGTTCAGTGTGTGCAAATAGTTCAATTCCCGCCTCTCTCCCCTTCCTGAATTGTAGCTCATTTGGAATTAATTCCAATGTAATGAGTGTGCTCCGAAAATGCTGTGTGCTTTGCTTTGAGGGTAGATGTTCGCATGCAAACCCCAGGACAGACCCTAGTCTGTTTCAGGTCAAACCCTCACTAGGGAGTTGCACCCCTCTCTGTCCCTTTGAACCCCTGACTCATGCTCTATAGCACAGTATGGCGGAGATGCGGGGGGAGGATGTTGAATTGGGAGCCCTTCTGTTAAGCACAGATGAATGCAAAGAGACTGACTGTGAACGTTGCAGTAACGTTGTGTGAACGTTATGTATTGCCTGGACATGATATGCCAGAGCAAGAGGGCATGTCTCTGGTGAAAACGTGTCACATATTGGATCCTGACCCTTTCCGTTTTTGCCATCATAGCTATCTGAAATCCTGTGCTGGCCTGTCTGTATGGTTTTTTACGGAGGTTTGTTGGGTAGAGAAACGTTGCAGACACTGGGGGCACATGATTGGTGAAAACCATCTCTCTTTGCCAGTGAATGTAATTCAAATCAGGCAGCACATGCTTTAAAGACTCAGGGCCAGTCATAAAAAGTAGGCTGAAGGCATAAATCCCCACTCTCATTTAAAGAGATCCACCAAAAAAGAAAAGTAAATTTATGAGTTCCCTTATAAAAGATTAATGCATTTCTTTGAGTCTCCTTTTTTAAATGCTGCGCATTAATATTGAGTAATCTCATAGAAAGTCACCCACGGAGAAGGATGGTGGAAAAGCCCCTGACTATTTCAGGAATTCAACTCTCCCCCCCACACACAAATTGCATCCCCATCCTCCCCCCCCCCCCCCCCACCCTTCTTTTTCTGGTTCTGAGAACCCGATTCCATTTTTTTCCAGTGAAGAACCAAGGAGTGCAAAGTATTGTGTAGCCAATCAGATGTAGGAGGTGATTGGGTGTCCAGATGCAGAGGAGACAGATTTGTTGGAATTTGACCGGGACACCGGGGCCCACCCACAGCTATAATTTCAAAAAGGGCCATTGGTTCTTTAATAGTGACCTCAGTGAGTCAGTTTGAGCCAGAAGATGCCACCTTTCAACCATGCAGTGCCCTCATCACCAACTTTGCATCTCACTGCAGAACTCCCAGCCACATGGCATTGACATGGCACCTCAAAGCATGGACAGCCGGTGCTTTAGCAGGATACCCCCCACCCCCCCTGGAGAGCCCAGCGTTGGGCTACACTTCTAAACCACATTATTTCAGCCCTTCTTCTGAGGAACCCCTCGCAGTAGCGGAAAGCAAGCACAGGGTACGCTCCCAGGTAAACCAGGCTATCCGCATGCTAACTGCTGCTACAGCTGTCATGTGTGAATCATGAATTTCCAGCAATTCAGTCTTGTGTTTTGGAGACTATTTATTTCCTTCTTTATTTATATGCTTGGACTGTTTTTAGGACCCCGTCCCTGTGGTTTAAGGTCCCTTAGTGGTGCACACACTGCAGTTACTCACTGCCAGATGAAAGGCTGCTGGGTCGTTTTCCGTTTACAAGCTCTCTGCATTATTCAAAATATATATTTTCAGATTTGGAAAAAAAAATACTGGCTGCAGGGTGGAGTTTGAGTGCCATTGTGATGGATGGGATGATGTTTTTCTTTCTCCGGTAAGAGGGCGCGGGGGCCCTTCCTCCAAACTCAGGCTGCGTTCGGCCCTCAAGCCTTCAACAGTAAGTGACCGAGCCCCGTGCAGAGGCTGGAAATAATGCCTGTTGTAAGGGCAGAATGAGAAGTTTGGGGAAGAACTGCAAATATTATTTCAGTTAAACCACAGGTCCACCACGGCCCTGTTCGTAAAAAATAAAATAAAAGTAAAAACAAACTGCAGTTCTGATCATCAGAGGCAGGGGAGAAAAGGCTCTCACATATAAGAGCTGGATCTCTCACTAAGAAAATGAGAGCATAACATACCTCTGTACCTGTAACCAGGCAGGCTAGGTATGTTGAAGAAAAGCAGGAAACGCTGGAAAGGAGAAGGAGACAAAAATAGACCAGAAAATGGAGCGTACAAAATTGTCACTGGAGTTTGTTTTGTTCCACGCAAGGTCTCTGTCAAATTTAGCAGGCTACAATCAGGTTTGTTTCTAACTTTTTCATTGTAATAAATCGTAAAACTGGTAGAGAAATTCTGGCACTCCTCCCTCCCCCTCCCCCTCCCTCTCCCTCTCTCCCTCTCTCTCTCTCTCCCTCTCTCCCTCTCCCTCCTTCTCTTCCCCTCTCCCTCTCCCATTTTCACCCTCCCTCTCTCCCTTCCCTCCGTCCTCTGTCTCTCTCTCCCTCTCTCTCTCCTTCTCCCTCCCCCGTCCTCTCCCTCCCTCCCTCTCTCTCTCCTTTTCCCTCCCCCTGTCCTCTGCCTCTCTCTCCCTCTCTCTCTCTCTCCCTCCCTCTTCCCCCCCCCCGTGCTCTGCCTCTCCCCCCCCCCCCCCCCCCCCCCCCCCCCCGCTCTGCCTCTGATTCCCTGGCAGGCTGAGGCGCTCTGGCACTGCACTGAGCCGCACTGTGCTAAGAATGGAGCTCTCTGCCGGCTCACGCAATGTGGTCTGCTGAAATTTCCTGCAATAAAAGCCTGATTGGGAAGACACCCATTACAAGTGTGAGGAAAGAACACAGACCGTGCCAGCCAACATCACAGAGGGCGGGAGGGAGGGAGAGAGGGAGGGAAGGAGAGAGAGAGAGAGAGAGAGAGAGAGAGAGAGAAGGAGGGAGGGAGCGATACTCCTCCAGTGACCATTATTTATTCCCTCACGCTGCCTCGAACCGCTCTCGGGGTTGAGTTCCTTGCCATGTTCTCTCTTTTTTTTTTTTTTCAAAACTTGTTTTCATTTTAACATATGGCAGAGGCGGCCAGTCCTCGAGCTGCTTCTCCAAAACCAAGAGCTATTTCCTGATTCACTCCCAGTTTTATATAATTATTCCGCAACCCTGTTTTCTCTTTTCCTTCTGCTCCTTCTTTTGCAGCGCGCTGTTTTTGTTTTAACATGACATCATGGTCTCTCTGGAGGAGCTCTCCGAGTTTTGGTGGCCTGGCTGGAGCTCTTCGGGTCGAGGGTGAACTGGAAGTCAGGAAGCGCGCAGCTGGAAAACAGAATGTTCTTCAGCAGAGGCTTGCATGGAACGGCCATCGTTTTTACGAAGCTCTCGGTGTCCTTCTGGAGCTTTTTATAACATTTTTTTCTTACATTGAAGTACCTGATTGGACACCCTGTCTTTCCATGGTGACAATAGGCAAATGCAAAGTAAAAATAAAATGTATGAATGCATCACAGCGGCTGCTTTAGGTGGGGGGGGCCCGACCCACCAGATCCCACACACCTCTTTGAAAAAGAAAAAGCCAGCTCTCCCAAAGATAACAACTTGAATAGACAAAAAAAGATTCATTCCAAATTTTGATTAACAAAACCACAAAACTACTGAGCAGCCAGCAATGAGATTCAAACTAGGTTATTTCAGTTCAGTTGGCCTTTCTCAGAACTCTGTTTTAAATATTTTTAGTAATAAACATATGAAGTCAGTCCTTTTTTCTGTCTGAAGCAGTACCTTTGTGCAAGTTACCTTTGGCCATTTTTTTACTTGCAATTAATAAGGAAGTATGGTGATGAAAATTGAAGAATGCCTGCATTCCTGGAACCAATATAATTGCCATTTATTGCTTTTTGAAAGCTGTAAACAAGGTAGTGAGAGAGAACAGGTCAGGATAGAATTATTCAACTTAATTAGGTTGTTATGTGAAGCATGGTGCTCCCCTATCAATGGTCTCTACTGTATACCAGTAAGTGGAAAGATCCCCAGGCCAGGCACAATTAAAAACAAGTAAAATTCAATCAGTGTGAAGTGCTGACCTAGACTTGAGAATCTTCGTTAGAAACGCAAGAGTCAAATTCATGGTTTGAGCTCAGCTTCAAAAACCTCACCCTGAGCTCTACTGAGCTTATTCTCATTCATCAGCAGCTGAAGAAAATGAATATTTTGTGTAGGAAACTTTGGCAACAGACCCCACCGCAGCAAAGCTTCACAAGTGGTGAGGAAGAGGTCAGGTTTCCAGGGCGATGCCGACGGCTGGATGGAAGAAAAATGAAAAAGTTAGAACCCAAATCCTCAGACGTTCCTCACCAGATCATTGGGTATTCGCTGACCTGCACATGACATTCCATCCCAGCAGTCAGCAATCTCTCTCAGAGAGAGAGAGAGAGAGAGAAAGAGAGATGAAAAGCAGGGAGAGGAGGACATGTTGGAAACTGGGCTGACAGGGTAGAACACTCTGTCTTTTATAATTTGGAAGGAGAGAGTCAGCTTTGGGCTATTGTAGCCATGACTGCAGCTGCCCTCTTGGGTTTGGGTCCCACTTGCCACAAAAACACACACACACACACACAAATGCACACACTCACGCACACACACCATACACACAAACACACATAATACTTGCACAGTTGCACTTTTTCCTATTGTGAGAAAGCTAGTGAGGGAGAGAGAGAGAGAGAGAAGGGGGTTAGGAATGAGAGGGAGAAATAAGTGGAGAGAGGGGGGTGGTTGGAAATTGGAACAATAGATGGGGGAGAAAGACACAGCTTGCCAAGTACTGGGGGCAATGTGTTGTGGTTGGCTCCTGTCCAGATCAGTCAGCCCTTGTGAGACACATTGTTAGGTGCTCACCCTTTGTGTTTGTGGAACAGTAATGAGGAAGAAACCATGCTATCATCATGTAACTTCAGAAGGATTTTTCCTTGTTTTCCTAGTACATTAATTGTTTGTGTTTCAAACGCATTTGTGCGGAAAAGGCTCAAGTATAGAAATGTGGTGTATGTTCCTATTTATTTATATTTTGTGAAACCTAAACTGTACAACAGAAACAACAAGGAATTGTTTTGATTTGCTTAATGATAAAATGTCAAAAGCTTTTGCTATGACAAGGTCAAATGAAGGCTATTCTGTGATGCAGAATGATTAAAATTTAGACTTGGCGAGCCATCAGATGCTATGAGCAATCCTTGACTGCTATTGTGTAGTTATTCATTAGCATCATTATTTACGTAACAGTCTGATATTCAGAACAATGTAGTCATGGCAAGGTACATTAAATGTGTCACATAATCCACACAAACCGCAACATTGACATGGTACATGGCGAATTGAAAACAGTGCTAAAATATTAGTATAATGTTTAATTTTACAGTCTGCTAAGTACTCAATATTTACCAGGTAAATACTTGGTAAAAAGCACATAATTGGGTAATTACCATTGGTAGAATAAGGTAAATACTAAGAAACTGAAATACTTAGAACCCTATCATCTCAATTGCCTTTATTATCTATCAATTCAAGTGACTGCCTATAACAACGCTAAACCACAAGATAGTCTCTTGAATTGATATTTTTTAAGTGTTTCTTAGTATTTCAGTTTTAGTTTCTTAGGGTTTACCTTTTTTATTTTTTATTTTTAACCAGTGATATTATACCATTATGTGCTATTCTTACCACATATTTACCCAGTAAATGCTTACTACTTAGGGGACTGTAAAAGGAAGCATCACCTAAATATTTGTATACATGTACCATAGTACTTGTTTCATCTCATGCATAAAGGAAAATTATTCATAAAAGCAGCATATCTAGCTCATCTTATTAATGAGTAAATGCATTAGAGCCTGATGAAGCTTTTTACAGTGTATTATTACAATCTCCTTAAAGTGACTAATGTACTTACAGTGATCTGAAAACACAAACAAGTTTGGAGACAGGTATGGGAGATAAAATTAAGACTTGTTAAGACATTATAACACCTTAAACTGATACAACACATATTTTAAGGCTGTATATATTTCCCCAGTTCACAGGGGACTTTTATTGTGGACTATAACCATAATCATAGCTATTCACATATTTTAGGGGTGCTTGTTTCTGTCAACGTGATGCCTGACACAAAGTGCTTCATTGTTTCCATATACCTTATGCTTTGATATAATTACCTAGTTGAAAGCTCACATTGTGGCTGCAGATCTTGAGCTGGACTTGATTTGTGAATATTTGCCATGTATGTTCCAAACTGGGGAGGGGTGGCGGGTGTGGGGATCGTTGAACGGAATGGGCATAACTCTGACCTTTTTTTAATGCATTGTTTTTTACTTTCCGCCATTTCTCCGAAGCCGTCCTCCGCTGTGGAGATTTCTGCCCTGTGTTTGTCCCTGTTCCAGCAGGGCAGGGTGTGGTCACGCTAGCTTAGAATTATGGGGGGTGGTGGTGTGGGGGGGACCTCTGCACAAGCCTCAGGAAGTTTTCCTCATCAATCTGCTGACTGACAAGTGTCCACGCAGAGCTCGCCTGCAGAGCCAGGCACGCAACGCAAGCTGGGCCCTCCCCTCACACTGCGCACACACCCTGCAGGCCGCAACCAGAACTGACAAATCCTACTTTAGGATGCCATATAAATAAATCATGTCCAATGGCTTCCACCCCCCCCCCCCCCCCATCAAACAGCGGTCTGCATATGTTGTGGTGCTGTGTCATTTCATCCAAGTGCCTCGTTCTATTGGGCGGCTGCAGAGGGGGTTTTGGAGGGGTTGGGAGATGGGCGGGGCCTCCGTTTGTTGCACAGCTTCCTGTTAGGGCTGTGGGCCAAGCAGCTGGGCCCGCAGTAAGTGTCAGGGTCAGGATGTTCCTGCCGTTAGAACACCAGCCCTGTTTCCCCAGCCCCGCCCTCCCCAAAAGTTGTGTGTGTTGTGCACAGCCTCAAGCTTCTCATCTGACCACATGACGATTTTGATTTGAGGTTCTGGAGCACATGTTGCCTTTCTCTTGTTGTCTCCATCTCTTGTGGTTGGGCCTGTGTGTTTATGAGTATGTGCGTTTGTGTTTGTGTGTGTGTGTGTGTGTGTGTGTGTGAGCGAGAGAGAATGAGAGAGAGAGAGAGAGAGAGATTCCATCTTCCCATCTCTGCATTAACTGGAGTGCATTATGGGATGGCCCTGGCTCAGACTCCACAGTCATCACTGGAACAGCTGCTGATGTCATCATGTGGACTCGAGGGACATGACCACTCTCATGTCTTTCTGAAGGTTCCATGTAGAAAACGCTAATCCCAGCGCTGGGAATCACAGCTCATGTTATGCTTTACGGGCCTCTGAATGCTCTTTCCTGCCCTCTCAGCAGGTGGAACTAATGGGCTATCTTTGCCAAAAATTGGACTGAATGTCTAAGTTTTTCTTGGTTCCTAATTCACTTGCTATTCGGAGGCTATTCAAGACATAATTGGCCCTTAAAATTGACCACTTTAGACTTACTCCATTCTCAACCAACAGAATGTAGAAACTGTGTGTGTGTGTGTGTGTGTGTGTGTGTGTATATACATGCGTTCATGTGTGGGTGTGTGGGTGTGTGTGTGTGTGTGTGTATATACATGCGTTCGTGTGTGTGTGTGTGTGTGTGTGTGTGTGTGTTCATATGTGTGTGTGTGCGTTCATATGTGTGTGTGTGTGTGCATGTGTGCATTCATATGTGTGTGTGTATGTGTGTGTGTGTGTGTGCGCATAGGTGTGCGTGTGCGTGTGTGTTTTTGGGGTATTGTATTCCTGTTCCTTGTGCTGATGGCACTTCTGTCTGGCTGTCTCACTGAGGGTTTCCCACTCACTGGAGCTCTGGTCCACAGCTGTGCCCTGGACATGCAAACCTTAAAATAACCATCCTCTCCCACCTGTCTCCCATCCCACCCCCCTCCTCTGCCTAAAACAGAGAGGGGTAAACACTGCCCCCCGGTGGAGGAGAACAAATACCACTCCAGGGTGCTACAGCGATCCAGTTAAAATCCTGGACAGCTGCAGGGTTCGCTGACTTGTTTTGTTACTCAGCACCTAGTTGACCAATTTAAGGTCACAGCTGGTCACTTTTGTAGCATATAGTTTTTTATGCATTTTTAGTGACAGCTCCTTTGAAAATATAAATAATCTAAATTAAAAAGTAGAAAAATATGAAGATTTTTTAGGATCCTAACACAACATTCCATTGTTTTAAGATTCCGCAGACACAGCATCATCACTTCTTATTGGACCACAATAGTGCTGCAAGAACATTGCAATGGTCACATGACTGTACATGTGTGCAAACCTCATTCCACCCTATCCTTGTACTCTCTACCAGGCCATCCAAGCCAATGACCAATCATTTCATATCCGTCCTTTCCTGCTCTTCTTCCTTGTATGCTTCCCCAGATAAAAGGTCTGCTCATTTGAATCTCTGGCTCTTCATTGGTGGAATGAAAGCTTTGGGTTGAGTAACTATTAGTTGAGCATTGTTTGTTTCAATGCGCTAATGTGCCATATTTATCCTTCTGCTCATATGAACAGGCCCACATAACCTCATCCGACCCCTCATAGCAACATTTTGTTTCTATGGAGAATCCTTCTGCTATATAAATGTAAAATCAAAGCTTGCTTTCAGAAACCCCCATATACTGGTCTCATGGCTATTCTTTGCAGTCAACAATGGACAGATCCATGTCCTTGCTCACCCCTTGCATTGTCCTTTAGGGCGCCCCCTTCAGGTCAGGTTAGCTCAGATTATAGGAATTGGGAATGCAGTTTTGGCAATGGATCCAACCCTTCTTTGTGCTGGAGAGGACAATGGCTGAAGGAATGTGGTGCAGAAGATGCTGTGAATGCTTGTTCTTTTTCTTCTGACCCTAGGATGAGCCACCCACTCCCAATTCAGCCATCCCTGGACTAGTGAATGTACATGGGCGCTGATCTGGATAATTTTCCGCTCCTCTCTTACTGCGTGTAGAAGTGGAGAACACTGAAGATACTTGCCTTGATTACCAACTGGAAGTTCTTGGAATGCTGGTGGGTTTGCACAGGTTCCGTCTCCTGTTCGGTCCCCTGCCTGGTTTGTTTTCTTCTCCGCTCCTTCTCCTCCTCGGAATGTACAGTACGTGTCTTTACATCATCGTGGCCCTTTGTCCTCTAGTGTGTCGGCTTGAAACAGGGTTCCAACTTTCCTCTGGAGAGCGATTCACACGCTTCCTCAAAGCCGCTCATTCTGCCGGGCTGTGACCCATCGGCTGCCAGCACGCTGACACGCACACGCAAAGTGACTGCAGTGCTGGGAGAGGCTTGTGCGCTGATGCACTCAGATGCTGTTTTGTAACTATTTTGCATAAATAGGCGGGATGCAAATGATGAAAGTCTAGGTGATATGCAAACCACCGTGACAGGGACCCCTTCAGTTTCTGCAGCAGTCTGGTGGAACTGTGTCTGTGACACACCGCTGGGTTAGACTGGTCCACACACATCTTTATCTTCTGGTCTGACATGCAGGAGCAGGAAGACCCTCATGTTTATGCTTTGAGATAAAAACAGACCTTGTCTGGCTTGCACACCTTTGGTAACAGTGTTTGGCATTCCATTATTAGTGTGTTAAACAACCTCTGGAATGAAGCCTGTAGTTGGGGTTGGATAAGGATGTCAAATGTTAAACATTTTTAGAAGTGAGGTCCTCAGTCTTAGGGCCTATATTTTTGTGGGTCTTAAGATGGAGCAGTTTTGAAATACCTGTCCCAGGATTCTGGATGTCTAGGGCAGAACTCTAGACCTGTAGCCCGGAATGAAAAGGAGTGTATTGCTCACAGAAAAAAGACAATGGGGACTATTCAATAATAAAAAATGTCCACCATGATATATTTAATAGATGGGAAAGGAAATGGAAAACAAAAAATGTGACACATCTTCAAGGTGCTGATTAAAAGTGACTTACCGGACATATTCATTTTGACATTTGGCACGCCAACAATTCGACAGTTTCTCAAATAAAAAGTCTGCAGTGTCTGACTTCTCTTTTTGGTAGACGCAGCCGGTGGATTCTGGCTGAGAAACCAGAGACATCCCCAGACTCTGGAGAAACAAATCCGGTCCTGTTTGTTTGCCACGCGTACCCGCCATACGTCAGATTTTCCTTCCACAGCATTCCCGGAGGGAAGTTAGAGACCTGGGGGGGGGGGGGGGGGGGGGAGGGGGAATCTAAACCTTGGAGGGTATACTCTTCATTCCCAGGATGCATTGCAACAGTTTTAATGCCGGAGAGGCAGCAGGGGTGGTATGGGATTTGTCGGGCTTTGGTGTGGCACACGAGTGTTTTGTTAGAACAGGTGCCGCAGCCATGTGTGTGAATGCTGAAGTACTCACTCATGGCATCCATTCATGGAAACCTTCAACAGGAATGAGTTCCAGTGCCTATGTTCTTTTTTCCAAAATTCAGCACCAAAAAAAAAAAATGCTTCCCATCCAACCCTATCCCTGTGCCTCACTTTGGGATGATTCAGGTCACGCCAGGTCACCTTTTCCTCAAAGCAATTGAGCTGAAATCATGGAAAAATGTGTCAGAGAGTGCAGCGTGTGCTCCGGGCTCATCTGAACCTACGCCACAGTCACATGGTAAAGACTCATAGCAAAGAGGGATGCTGGTTCATCTTTTTTTTTTACCAGCTAGTGTAATACCCTGAGAAATGATCTGCCCAACCCCTATAATTATTTGTGCTCTAGATTTCCCATTGCCCCCCTAATACCATTTAGCCAAACTTTAAGTGCTAACACCGTGGCCAGCGGGGGATTGGCTCCCTTTCTAGGTTGGGTTCCTCCTGAGAATTCCTGTCCTTGCCATCAAGTTTTTTTCTTGCCACTGTTTGAGCATTTTTTTTTTCCGCTTCAGCGCTGTTTTTTGGGGTGTTCAGGCCCAGTTTTTCCCCAATTTTCTTGAAAAGTGTCTTTGTGACAGTGTCTCTGTTAAAAGAGCTATACAAATAAAACTGAATTGAATTGAACTGAACTGAACTGAATTCGGGAGCAGCGAAAGTGGGAGCGTTTGAAGAGAGGCGAGGGGGAGCTAGGCCCATTTCCCTGTGTTGTCATGGCGATGAGACAGAGGGAGAGAAAGGACAGACGGACAGAGCTGAAAGAAAGAGAGAGAGAAAGAGGGGAGCGTGGCATCCTGCCGGGGCTTCGGTTTTCAGCCTCAGCTGTTGGCAGGGCCAGAGTTCAAGGACTCACGCGGCAGTGGTCTGGGCTCCGCTCTGCTACCCCTACTCCTGCAGCAGGCCTCCTCTGTCTCCCGCCCTGTTCTGCTCGCTCCCCGGGTCCTTGGGTGTCCTCATACGCCATTTCCCATAATCCCTTTGAAGTTCTCCTTCAATCCGTTGCGTGAGAAGCCGCGCGGCTTCGCTCCAGATTTCTGAAGTACGCCAGTCCGTCTGTGCCCGTCCTAATGCACAAACAACGTGGGAAACCAAAACCAGATAATCAGCTTAAACCAGGGCTATTCGGTTAGCATTCTGGGAGCCAAATGCAGCCCACCATACATGTATTTTTGGCCCCTTTCATCACAAAAGGAATAAGTATTATTCAGATGCATCAAAAATTGTGAATGTCCAGATTTTAAGAAGGGAACTTTTTTTGTTTACACTGGTGTAAAAGACATCTTGTTTAAACATCTGTTAATAAATTGTGTTTAGCTGAGAAATGTTTTGTTGATTAGCATCGTTTTTAAAAAGAATCCGGTCCCCAGGAAGTAGTTGAAGAAGTGTGGCTTGAACATCGGTATCCTGGCCTACGATGGGATCAGCTGATGGCTGATTGTGTGGTCAGACTAACCCCACATGATTCCGTATCTTCATTCCGTATCTTGATTCCGTGTCTTCCTTTGGCTCCCTCTCGGATACCGCCGTGTGGCCGAGAGAAATGATGAAGCGCATTGCTTACTGCTGGGCATTACTCATGAGCCATTAATGCCATAAAAAAATTTTTATCACCTTTTTAAAAAAATTTTTCTCCTAGTAAGAAAATGTGGAGGAAAGGTACATCCTCTTAGCACCTCCCAAGGGCACCCGGCTTGCCCTTGTCTGCTTTCTGTCCGTATCCAGGGAACGAATCGGTGTGTTTCCGCACTGGCTCGGGTTCGAACAGCACCGTGCGCACTGATCGATAGCGCAGCCGCCGCTACGGGCGCGGTGTGATCCAAACCAATGGTCTGGCCCTGAATACTTCCCCTTGGAGCAGTGGTGCTGGCGCACGCTGAATGCTCCAGACACTCTCAGGGTTCCAGCCAGCGAGCGTACCCAAAAAAGAGGCCTGTCCACTGGCTCTCCCTGCTCTGAACCACGGTGGGGTGGAGGAGCTGAAGGGGGTGGGGGGGAGGTGGCAGGACCGAGCCTGCGGGGGCCGGCATGCCGCACGCGGCCACGCCCACGGCCGTGCGGGCCAGGAGCGCTGGCTCGGTTAAAAATACGCAGGATGTCAGAGGGAAGCCACCGGCCGCAGATAAAACACGCCCCCCTCCGCAGATAAAACACGCCCCCCTCCGGACACCGACCCCGCGAAACTGGCCAGATACGCCGCCTCCTCTCGTCCATTGTTCGAGTAACGCTGAGGGAAGGGGGTAGGAGTCGACCGCTACGAAAAGCCATCTGCTGAGAACAGCGAGCCGAGGTGTGGGGTGCGGGGTGTGGGGTGTGTCTGCAGCTGAGGGGGCTTAAAGTCCTGCTACCTGACCCAGGCCTGGGCATTAGATGTTCCTTTTTTAAAAAGAGAAGAGCTTATGAATAAAGGAGAGAAAAAGAGACAGAGATGGAGAGAGAGCGAGAGTTCTTTCTCTCTTTCACTGGCAGGACAGAGGAGAGTTGGGTTACATTCTTTCCATCGGGGCCTGAGCGTCTGCCAGGCAGGTCACTCCCAGTTCAGTCCCAGGGAAATGGAGAGGGAGGGATCTCTCTGCATTCAGTGTGACTGTGTGTGTGTGTGTGTGTGTGCGTGTGAGTGTGAATACGAATGTATGTGTGTGCGTGAGTGCGTGCGTGTGCATGTGTGTGTGTGTGTGTGCGTGTGTGTGAATACAAATGTGTGTGTGAGTGTGCGTGAGAGAGAGTGCATGCACATGTCTATGTGTATATGTGCATGTCTATGTGTGTGTGTCTGAACACGTCTGTGTGTGTGTGTGTGAGAGAGAGAGAGAGTGTGCGCTAATGTCTACGTGTGTGTGTCTGTGTGTTTTTGTGCTTGTGTCTATGTGTGAGTGTGCACATGTTTGTGTGTGTGTGTGTGTGTTTGTGTGTGTGTAATAAGTGTGTTAGTATGTGAATACACACATCTGTATGCGTGAATGTGTATGTGTACATGCATATACATGCATGAATATGCACACGTGTTCTGGCATGAACACGCCTATGTTTGAGTGTGCATACGTGCGTACGCTCGTGTGAACACGCCTATGTTTGAGTGTGCATACGTGTGTACGCTCGTGTGAACACGCCTATGTTTGAGTGTGCATACGTGTGTACGCTCGCGTGAACACGCCTATGTTTGAGTGTGCATACGTGTGTACGCTCGTGTGAACACGCCTGTGTTTGAGTGTGCATACGTGCGTACGCTCGTGTGAACACGCCTATGTTTGAGTGTGCATACGTGTGTACGCTCGTGTGAACACGCCTATGTTTGAGTGTGCATACGTGCGTACGCTCGTGTGAGTGTCCATGCTTGTCCGTGTCACAGTGCGAGTCTGTCCCGGTTGCTGTGTGCGAGGCGGCGCTTCCCCCTGAACACTGCAGGTTTGGATCCCGTGGATTTGGCCAGGTCTTCACGGGCTGTACCTCATTCCGTTAGCACCATTCGGGCCAGAATCAGGATTCCACGGCTTATCGGAAACGCACAAGGTTCTTGGGGCACGGCGACCACTGCTTCTTTCAGTGTGAGCTGAGCCCAGCTCACCCCTACGGATCTACACAGGCTACTCCAGACTAGGCTGATCTGCTACGGACTTTACTATTGAACTTTGTGTACTTTAGTCCTAGCTCACACCCCCTGCAGTTCTATAATAGAAATGTAGGCTATAAAATAGCTATGGGTGAGTAAGACTTTATGAATCTTATAACTGAATGAAATAAAGAAAAATATCTTACCTTCCCCAGAAAAAAGCAGTATTATTGATTCAAATCAGTGACTCATCAATAACCCATTATAGATCCACGTATGTTGGGTTTCCTGAAGCTTCACCGGAGAGCAGAAACAGATTATGTGGCTATTATTTGCTTCTTATCTGCCTATCCTATCGGCCTTAGTTGAGGGAGTGATGTCAGGGGGTTGGACTGTTGAGAGCCCGTTGGCACGGTTACAAGGCCCCTCTGCCTAGAGCAATAGTTTTCCCAGAGTGCATTGCTCCCCAAGAGGGTGACAGGAGACGATTGGCCACCAATGTTCTCTACTCCTCTGGCTCCTTCAGGGAGCCAGGATTTCTCTCCTAGTGCATGCCAGCGGAAGTAACGATTTTTGGGCTTCTCAGCACAAAGACTTAAAACAGTCAAACAAAAACAATAAATAAGGAAACACAAGGAGTACAGAAAGCAACGACTAGATACTAAGGGATTAACGGCTAGGAGAACATGGAAGAACACACGCTGACCAAGCACCGAACTGAAAAAAAAACAGGAACTTAAATACACAATAAGACACATCCAGACAATCGCTGAAAATGAGCAGACGTGTGGAATGTGAAAACTCAGTTATCCAATTACAGCCACAATTAGCAGGCACAAAACAGGAAACACAGGGGATGCACAGGAACACAGGTGAGCACTAAAGCAGGGCATCTTCGTGGTCCGGAACCAGAGCTGTGACACATTGACTGGGTTCGACCGAGATGCTAGAGTGTGTATCTGTGTGAAATATGTGAGAAAATCAGCAGACCCTGTGGCTCTTCAGGATCAAAGCTGACCGTCCCGGGTGGAGTCTGTTGTATTGACAGCTGACACACCCGTGTTGAGCACTGTGGCCCTTGGCTCAGCCAGCAGAGGCAGTTTGCTCAGAAGCCTTTGTCCATTACTCAGCGTGAGGGTACGACACACCGGTGACCTCGCAGAGTCACATGACCACACTGCTCACAGATCACAGGCGAACCGTTCCACACAGGAAGCGGGCGGGGTTCCGAACTTCCCGTCTAGCCAAGCGACTGAATTTAGCAATCCGGCCGGAGACGTTTGCTTCATAGAATTATGCATACATATTAATATGCATACTTAGGCGGCTTCTTTCAAGAGGATCCAATAGACAAGCTTCGCTTTGAACAACTGGGCCTTTTGTTCTTTCCTAGCTGTGACTCACCCTCTCACAATTGTTAAACTGAACCAGCACCTCGAAACGCCTTCGTCCTCTGTGTGTGTCACACTTTGCACTACATTTAGCCATTTAAATCATTCAAAGTTTTCCAAGAGAAGAATGAAGAGAAGACAGGGCCTCCTTTAAGTCCTGGACATTGGTTACCAGCTCTGGGGTGGGAGGAGAGGGGGTCAGGGTGGTTATTGGTGGTTTAGCTTGGTGTGGGATTTAGGCCTTTTAACCCCCATTGTGTCAGACATGTGAAAGGATGGGGGTAGGGGGGAGGGACTGGATGGGCATAAGGGGGGGGACTTCTCAGAATTGCCCTGTTGTCAGTTGAAACCGCAGATGCTCACATGCACATTCACTTGCATGATCATTTCTGGCTCCTGTGGGTCAAAAAGCCAGGGGCTTTACATTCTGAGTGGAATGAGACAGATACAGGGGGTGGAAGAAAATAAAGAATGCACGATGGACAACGTGACTCGTACCCCAAATGATTTACCGAAAAGCAGTCATCATGCTTCAGAAATCATCCACTGAAAAAACTTCTTACTAAGAAAATGCACGTTAAAGTTGTAAAAACTATGAAAATTGCTCATTGCTCTGGCTTTACTAGGTGAGCAGCCAACCTATTTAATTTATTATTTGCATACATAGAGAAATTCATCCAATGATCTGTCTTTCAGCAGCTGCTCATAAGGAGCGCCTGTTTGGATACTCCTCATTGAGAAAATCTCTCGTTTTAAAATGCATTGTGAAAGCGTAATCTGGTTGAGCTGTGCAAAAATGAATTTCACTACAGGCCTACAGGCCTTCACTACACCATGCATCCTGGTGGACTTTATAGAAATATCTGTGGGGAAAAAAAGTTATTATTGTTTGTAAGTACACTTATGTTCATTGTCGTCTGTTGGCCAGCATGACTGTGTGTGTGTACAAGGCAGACAGATCAACACTATCAACCTCACTACCCCCACCCCATGGTTTATGGGTAAATTATTAATTTTGCACAGTTGTTAAATGCTACATGTGAGAAGAATGCGGGGATTTGTTGAAGACTTGGCGAGTTCGATGTTTCGGGTCAATAAGGAATGGCGGTACTTCTGGGATTACAGTCAGGTTGTCACAACGAATTAAATTATCGTTTTTTTTTTTGTTTTTTTTTTACGTGAAAAGGAAAATGTTGAATGAGGACACAGGCCTTCTCAGAACATCCACAATAAGTGGTAAATCTAATAAAATGCAGAATTACTCAGCAATTTAATAAAAGCTTTTCCATGTGAGAGCTGATCGCTTATTAACCCTGCTCTGAATTAATCTGGGTCTCATGAACATGTGCAGAATCCGCATGGTTGTTCTACATTAGATGGGTCACACGCATGGGTGTGTGGGTAAGTCCTGGGGTGCGAGCACTTTACAGTTCTGTGGGTGCAAACCACTTTACTGAAGAACGCACCGATGTAGACAAAGTTATGCGAGTAGCCTATAGAGGAAACTTTGGCCCTTGGTGGGTGAACGAAAACCACTCCCACTAATGATTTATTTTTCCATTTTCATTTCCAACCACATGCAGACACTGTCATGCCATCCCCTTAGTTACCATAAGCAGCCCTATCCACAATGCTACCTCAGCGTTTGAGGGTTTGGGAGTTTTTTATTTATTTATTTATTTACCTTGTGACAGGAGGACAGGAGACAGACCCTAAAGCGACTCAACCAGGGGCCAGTCCCATGGTGACACATTTACTTTAAACTCACTCCAAAAACGACTCTGGCATTTTACAGGCAAGCGGGTGATTCTGGAGCTGAAACAAGAAATAATTCAAGAGTCCTGGACAGTGAACGAGGAAATTTTAATGGGTTTGTAATTAACTACCGAAATCATGAGCAAAGCCAAGGGTGGGGTTAAAAGAGGAAACTCTCCACAAGCACACTTCCTGTCCTGGGCACAAAGAGTCCCAGGGTAACTCACTGACAGAACAGCCAATAGGGTGAGACTGAACTCTCTGCATGTGCAAACCCCAGAGCGCTGCTGAATTTCACAATAAAATACCATCTGCAGGGAGGAGCAGCACAACTTTAATGACTAATTTAACCACTAATTTAGAAGTTAAATAAAACTTTACTTTCAAGAGGCAATTAATAACACACCAATAAATCACAGTCAAGTATAAATGTGCTCATATTTAGTCACATAAACATGTACACACAAGCGTGCACACATACGCGTGCGCGCACACACACTCACACACACACATCTTCAAAATGAACGTCAGGTCCTTGATTTTCTGACTAGGCTTCTGTACTCCTTTGCTATTGGGCTGCTCAACCCTGGAGATCTACCATCCTGTAGATTTTCACTCTAAACCTAACATATAAAGTGCCTTTCAGGACACCTAAGGTCACTTTATAGGGAAATCAGGATAAGACACACAGTACAGACAATTCAATAATAATAGTAAAAATAAAAAAATATATGGGTTATACAGAGAATTATTAAAGAAGTAAATGTAAAAAATAATTGTTAGTTAAAAAGAAAAATGTTGTGTGTGCGTGTGTGGTTAAATGTCTTGCATGCTTGTCTAAATAAATGGGTCTTGAGCTGTTTTTTGAATGAAAAGAGTCAGAGGAGTGACTGTGAAGAGGAAGGGAATTCCAAAGTTTGGTGCAGCATAACTAAATGCCCGATCGCCAAGTGAGGAGAGGCGTGAAGAAAGGATGGACAGTAGGCCAGAAGAGGAGGAGTGAAATGAGCAGGCCAGCAGAAGGTCAGAGAGATAGGTGGGAGCTCGGTTGCATGCAAGGAGGAGGATTTTGAATTTCATTCAACGGGATTCAACTGGGAGCGAGTGGAGCTTGTGAAGAACTTCAGTGATGTAGTCATGTGGTTTTATATGGGTCAAGGATCTAGCAGCAACGTTTTTAAATTAGGTTCAGTTTATTGACAGCTCTGTTCAGGATACCCATTAGAAGTGATTTGTGATGGTCCAGTTGGGATGTTACTAGCGCATGGATTAGGGTTTCTGTGTTGGAATAAGAATGAGACGGTAGGAGATGTTACAGAGATGGAAGAAAGCAATTTGAGTGTAGAGTCAAGAATGACACCTTGGGGGACATCTCTAGCATACCTCATTCAACAGTTGAGCTCCTAATCCCCCCCCCTCTTCTCTTTTCTCTTGTTAGTCCACATCTGTGAATATTAATTTTTGGGTGATTTTTATTCTTTAATTGAAATTTCTAATTTTCCTTCGGACTAATTCTCAGTTTTTGTGTTTCTGAGGGATTTCTTAGGTTGCGTGACTGCAATGACTTATTACAGTTGTTGCTGCTGCCTGCTTAATGTAAGTTGGAGACTTCTGGGCCATAACACTTCAGCAATCAGCATGTGTAATAGATTCATAAAGTTATTCTGGCAAACCAAATAAAACAGAAACAGATGAGATCCAAGGTTGATATTTTAAATTGATATTTTACCCAGAATTACCCAGACATTACAGCATACACGTTTTGTCAGGCATTTTCACATCTGAACTATTTCTGCAATTGAGGTAGGGCATGTTGCTTTAGGGTACAAATGTCTAAACAATGAAGTGATTCAGTCAGAAAGGCACATTTTGTATTGATCAAACTCTATTTGAGTTTCTGGACAATTAGTTTAAATGGTTTATACTACTGGTGCATACAAGCCTATACCCAGCACTCCTCCCCACTTGTCTGCCCTGGTCTTGGCCTCTGGTTTTTATCTGTGGTTTTGTAGGTTCTGCACCTTATGCAGACGTCCCATGTGTCCCTGTAATTTGCATGTCACCAGGAAGTACAGCCAAGCAGGACAGAGGACAGAGCATGAGGGTGTGTACCCACTGACTGGTCACACGGCCAAGATGGGTAGTCTGGATCGTAGCGCCCTATAGCATCGCGTTTGCCATGTAGAATATGAGGGGATACATGCAGGCTGTTCATTGGTGCCTCTCTCCCTGACTCGCGGTGAGTTCCTGCCATCTGCTGGAAATTTTAAGCATAACAATCCGAGCTTGGGAGCAAAGCATTGGCATTCAGAATAACACATTATCTTGCGTAACGTCTCCCGCTGCTGTATATGAAGGCTCTGTTAAGGCTGGAGGCCTCGCAATGAAACAGGAGTGATCGGTTACGACAAACTGCAGGTTTCTGGTTGTTCGTTGACCATTATAGTGCATCTGTCACATTCAATTCATATAAGAGAGAGATAAACCAGTCAGAGGAAGAGGTGCTTGATAGGCTCCATTTGACCCCTTTCTTGAGTACACACTGGGTGAGACAGGAAGTGAGCTGTGGTGCAACAATCAAAGCACAGTGAATTGTTTGAGAGGGAGGGGAGCCATCAGAAGAAGACTTCACCAAGGACCTGTCAGTCATGTAGTACTACTGAACACCATAGGCTCAGGAAGAAGAAATTATTTTACAGTCACTCAGGACTTGAAATATCACTGACATGTCCTGGTCAAATAACAAGGACAGAGGACTACATGTCCTGAGAAAATACTGACACTCCAATTGCACGGTAAGATGACCCAATTTTAAAAATAGAGAATAATGTCGTTTTCCAGTAAAATTTGAAACACTTAAATCTATATGGGTTTCTCTTATAAACATTCTAATTCGTCATGTTGGCTAGGATGTACTGCCTTCAGACTGCTTACAGGTGGGCTTTGCAAGTGGGTGTGACTCAGGTACGACTTGCACGTGACGTCAGGGTGGTCTGCAGTTCAAAAGTGGTGTCTGGGACAGAGATGTCAACAGCGCTGCAAGTCATCACTCGGCTTATATTTTACCGCCGTCATGGCCCAACGGACGCCTGGAATGGGGGAGCCGGGCAAGTGCCAACAGCAGCACCCCGACCTCTACTCCGACACAGGCACCGTCAGCTCCAGTGTGGGTGAGCGCTTCTCTTTACCCCTGTAAATACGACTCTGATCAAACCTGAATTCTGTAGAACTTCTGATTTAGAAATTAGTTCCTATAATAATAATCATAATAACATTAACATGATCATACATGTTGTTAATTATCGTTAAATGATTTGAGCTATTGTTAAAACCAACGTTAGGTTAGAACAAAAATATATATTTTTAAATGGTGACAAAATAACTAAAGTCAATATAAAGCATCTCATTCTCAATTTAAAATACTTTATTATATCGATTGTTCGGTCTAATTATGTACAAAAATCTAAAAAAAAAAATCTAATTACATTACTATTAAATCATTTCGATTTTAATGTGCCTATATTAGAATGATCATAATTGCTCCATTTGAAACTGATGGATGGAAGTGTTTAAAATGCATGATGTGATACAGTATATTCATTCTCAAGTTAAATCCATTATGTTGACGAGTGGTTACCAAACTTGGTCCTGGGGGACCACTGTGTATGCTGGTTTTCATTTCAACAACAACTGCAATCCCAGAATTTCTACAAGCTATCAATTTTTCTTAATTATGTGATTTTCATGTTTAGATGAATTTATTTACACTCTTAAGCCATTTTGTCAGAAATTTCGCATGCCATAAAGAATGAAAGTCCCATGTTCACCTTGTGCTTTTTGTGCTATATTGCAAGCAATAGCATAAAAGAAGTTAAAATCTTAAAATGGATTAAAATAAATGCTGCGGTAAATCAATAGACTCCTAATTTGTGAAAGTGAGGACACATGACCACTAAAACTAACCATTTGAATTCAAAGACAAAGCAAATGACGAGCTCAACCTATATTGTGCTAATGTTTAAGGAAAAAATGCTTAAAGAAAAATGATGAAAGAACTCGAAACACGTGTTCAACAACCTAATTAGGAGCCTATTGATTTCTTAACAGGCCCTGATGCATTCAGTTGCACGACCACACACACGCTACAGAAATGTAGGCTACAAGTGGATTTTCTTCCTTTATAGGCCAGCTTAAAAAAATGAAACTCGGGTGTGAAGTGTGTAATGTTTGCCAGTTCAAGGATTTGATTCCATTTGGTAGGTAGGCCTACATCGAGCTCGCAAACGAAAAACGCTATGACCTCATTTTCAATTTTCACGGGGTGTTTTTAGAAACAATTTTTAACCATTCAAGAAAAACATGCCATAATTTTGGAAGAACTAACCCAATGTTCAAATGCGTCTTCTCGCCTCCTAGTAGAAGCAAAGGCCAGTCAACCAATTTGACAAATTAGTCGCCATGTAGTCTATTGTTGGTCTAATCTGAACACAATCCTTTTGGCTCTGTCATTGCTTTCTCACGATATTAAATTGTGGCGATAAAGCCGAGTGGTTATTTGGTTCCCCGTAGTTTTTAGGGTGGGTAAAGACCATTTAATCCCAGAGTTTCAGGTTCTTTATAAAGCATCTTCTGTGGGGTATATACGTGCTTACCACACAGACGCGGAGACGAGGAAAAGCAAACCAAACACTTCACTTCCCACGCTAGCGGGGACACTTTTCCCGGCCTGTGTCAAATTTCAGGTAACCGGAGACGCATATATGATGCTAAAGTTCACTAAAACCATATTTTCCAGAAACGACCCTTTCCAAGAACAAAAGGGCAGTATTTTTTTTTACTTTATTTATCCATTCAGTCATCACATCTTATTATTATTTTTGTCAAATCCAGACGTTGATATTCCTCCAAAGAAAATCACGACCGCAAGCCTTGGGTTTGGTGCGCACATAGCAGGACACTACCCGTCCCCAGCTCGCAGGCGCCACCGCACCACCTTCAGTCAAGAACAGCTGGAACACCTGGAGGTGGCTTTTGGTCAGAACCATTACCCGGACATCTACTGTCGCGAAGAGCTGGCGCGGGTAACTAAGCTAAATGAAGCCCGTATACAGGTGAGGACCCTCAGGCAAGAGACAACATTATGGTGGGAAAAATGAAAATTAAACCTCCTTAAAAGTTTTTCTTACTCCCACATCTTTTTTCTAAATTGAGAATTTGCAAACAATATGACAAGCCAGAATGAAAACTCCATTATGCCAGCAATGGTGGAAAAAAGTTAATTCAGTGCAGCCCCCTCAAGCACAGACACTGGCAGGAGACCCACCGCACCTCTGAGCACCTCTTAGGTTTTTTATTGCAGCTTTATGCTTTCTCTAAAATTTCCCTGCTCAGATGAGACGCCAAGAGGCGATTGATGAAAGTATAGGGTGAAGTGGAAAATAGTACATGAACGTAAAAATGTATGTGCCCTACCACTAGTGCATGTGTCAATTGTATTACACAACTACATTTAATTAGTAAAAAAATGTTGTTGGACAATTTCTGTAACTACTTTACATTTACATATTCATTTTGCAGATGCTCTTATGCAGCAAAACATAAAATAGTGAATAGATTTTCACCAAGACATATGAGTATAATTAAAATCAAAAGATTGTGCTACTAAGAATCTAAAATAAAAGTGCTGAAAATAGGCAGATTTTCGACATTGCGCTGTTTGTTTCAGGGCTTTTTTTCCTTGTGAAAAAATTGAGTTTATTTTACAGGATAACTGATCAATGATGTTGGCACACACAGCTACTCAGACATTCTCTACTGGAGAATAATCACACCAGAAAAACACATTTAGCCATTTAGACCAGGTTTTGCCTGTCTAATCTGAAAAGGGCCGATGTGGTGCAGATTGTTGTTTTAGCCCAGCACTAAGACCCCGACTCTACTTATCAATGTTTTGATTGAAGACCATGATTGGATAATTAGTTGAATCAGGTATCATAACGCCAGGCTAAAACAAAACGCTGCACTCACATTGGCCCTTTTCAGATTAGATTGGAGACCCCTGATCAAACTATGATAAGTGATTATGTTATGCAGTAATGGAAAGATCAATACAAGGAAATGGCATCTGAAACTGATTGCCAGGGTTAAATATTATCCCTATCTACAGAGGAGGTACTATACTGAGCAGGTGTCCCATTTAGAAATGTTTCACCTGCCCCCACCCCTCCAGGTGTGGTTCCAGAACCGGCGTGCCAAGCAGCGGAAGCAGGAGCGGGCGTCTCAGAAGGCCGTGCCCGTGGGGGTGCTGCCAGGCTGCGGGGGCCTGATGGGCGGGATGTGCATGCCAGCGAGCGGGGCCGGAAGGCCGTACCAGTACCCCCACTCGCTCTCGCACATCCCCCGCCTCTCCTCCATGCTGTCCCCCGCCGCCTACGCTCACCCTGCTCCCGGAGGTCAGTTCTCCTGCCCCGCAGCCTCCGCCCCGCAACCCCGCCCGCACGAAGACTGGTACAACCAGCTGCGGACCATGGGGGCACCCGCCCCCACCCTGGCCACTCCCATTCTCTCCCTGGCCTCCATGTCTGGACTGGAACCGGCCAATCACTGGAGCTAGGCCTGTCCGCATTTATCCCTGAGTAAACAGGGAGTGAGGGTGTGTGTGGGGTGTGGAAGTACCCAATGAAATGTTTTTATAGCCACAGTGTGTGTAGTTCTTTGTAGTCGTCCTGATTTTTATTTGTATTCTTTTTTAGTCTTCGCTATTGTACAGCTGAGCAGAGGCTGCCAGTGTGATACGCCTGAATCTACAATGATTCTAAAGCTAGCTGTAGCATCCAAAAACAGCCTAACCAATTTCAGATAACTTTCGCCCAGTATTCTTACTGTCAGATGTAGGTACAGAATATATGTACATAGGCACAAGAAAAACCGAGAAGCTGCTGTAATATTGTTAGAGTAATACCAGACACGTGTGCGGCCTACCAACCACACTGTACATTCTTTTCAATTTTCCTGTATGTAAATTGAACATAGGGGAGTGCACTCTATATTCAAAATGCCATGACAAGCCTCAAAAAGGGGAAATGAGGACAAGCTCATATTTGCCTCAACATGCTAGTGCAGGAAGAGCAGAGTGAAAAATTGTCAAAAAATAAATATGCACTAATTAGAAGTATGAAGGCTCCTCCATTTTCGTGTCTCTCTGTTAAGGGTATTCTTGCTAATGACACTAGCCACAACTTGTGCCCAGCCTTGTTCCACAATATAAGCATGATTCACCTCTACCTTCGTTTCTTCAGTTTATTCCAGGTTTTACATTTCATTTTCAATGGTGAGAAACTCTGCAAAACATCATGTGAATGCAAATCCTTTTCATTTGCATAAGTTTTTCAGTTTCACTCAAAACCAGTTGAGAGAGGCGTTTGTGTTATGCGTCTATTTTATTTTGGCTGTAAATTAGACATAAAACACTGTTGCTTCACTTAACTAATGTCACAGTATCTGAAGTCATACAAAGAGGCATTTGCTTTTCAACACACAGGTATCACAAAACAATTAATGACACTATTTGAAAATAGAATATTTGTTATAAAGAGTTTTGGTTTTTCTTTAGAAAACAATTCACTTTACAAATGGACTGAACAGAATTAATGTGGCCTTATTGCACAGACCCTGAACTGCTTTATAGTGATATGTAGCCATTTCACAACTACAGTAGTTCATGTTTGGTACTACATTGTACATTTAACATCACTGAAACGAAAGCAGCCAACATGTACATCGATAGGATTCTGATTTAGGTTTTCTGCATTTATTAATGGTGCTCAGGTTAATCCAGTCAGAAACTATAAACGCACAAAGAGAACATTCCTGTTTGACATTCAATTACTTAATGTAGGAAAGCTTCAGTCAGTTGCAGCTCAGAGCCTTTCACATGGTGCCAGATGCCAGTGATCACTTGTTTGGCTTGTTCACTGAACCTCCACCTTGGTCCACCCAGCCAGGTAAGGAGGCCACAGAAGGACCATGCACATGTCATGTTTTACATTACAATTTCACACCTATATTCGGACAGTGAATACAAAATGTCACACTACTGCTGCTGCTGTACAATTCATGATTCTTCTGTGACTCACCTATATCCCTGGCCATCATACAAAAGAAAAACCTGAAAACATGTCTGCCACAGGTGTCCAGCTGACACTGCAGGACCAGGTGTGAGATGCACATCTGGGTACCTTCCTCCTGCAGGAAACCTTTGGAAACCCTGCAGCAGCCCTGACCTTGTAGCTTCCATCCCTACCTAAGCAATCGGGAAGTGAAGCTGGCCATTTTATCCACACTGGACACTTTACTTTATGCATGTCTTGGTTGCCATCGCTTTAACACAAGCAAACAATGGCAATGCCTTGACTTTAGATGGGAGGGGTGTGTGTGTGGAAACGTTTATCCTGATTACATCGTTACCCCTACACCAATGATTTAACTCATTGTGAGAAATGCCACAATGATGGACATCTGATGCAACAATCTCCAGATTAGTTATTGCAAATAAACTCTTCATTAAATAGCAACACTGGCACTGACCTACAGGGACATTACTATCATGATTTTATTGCATACAGCAGACATTTTCGGCAGTTTCTACATTTGAACTGAAATTAACCACTTATGCTGGTACAGCTGAGCTAGTGCCAACTCAGTCCAAAATACTTTCACTAGCTCAGGCAAATTAAAGGCTGCTTCTTTCTAGCAGTTTTTTTTAAAGAGGAAGGTGACTATGTTCACCCTTGTAGCACATTTCACAGTTTCTCAATACCCCATTCCTTTACTCGAGAGATTTGGCAAATTCTGCATAATCGATGTACCCATCGTTGTTTTTGTCATCGTCTCTCAAGATATCGTCAATCAAATTTATGAGGTCTTCCTCTCTCATTGGTTGACTGTCCTCTCCCCTCTCCTGTTAATGCAAATGAAATGATTTAGCTTTACACACAGGTCTGGGACAGCATGAACACAAGTCCCCTCAAGACATTTATATGGGTGAGGACACAATAAGCAAATATTTTCCTAACCATTAGCTGAAGATTAATTACATAAATTCTCCTTCAGGCCCTCTAGCTCTCTACAAATACTGTCAAGAGGGACTACTGGTAGCTACTGATAAAATCACGAGTATATGGTCTGATATTGCATTTTTTAATCAGAAGGTTTGTGCGTAAAATAATATATAAAAGTTTATAATTAAGTCGTTAAACACGGATCAACTCAATAGCCAACATGACCAACTATAGAGCAGAAATTCATGGGACTTTCCATTTGGAATTACTTGTCACATGAACATCAATAATCTTGGACATTGGAGGTGTTGCAACACTAAAGCACAGAACTCCATTAACCCAGATGAAAAAAGGACTCTTTTTCCTGGAGCTATATCAGGGAGGCGGGCCTAAGACCGTATTTCCTGAGGGGGCAGTAATCCATAACGCGTAATATGGCATGAGGAGAGTAGGCTCGTGCACGCTCGCGTACCTCTTTGTGCACATGCGTGATGGCGGTAGCAAGCTCAAGCCCGTCCAGCAGGTTGTTGCCGTCATAGTCGTGCATTTTGAAGTAGTGCAGCTGCAGCTCTTGGGGGGACATGTCTGACTCCGGCTTATCGATTACTCCATCCAAATGCTCCATGATGTGCCTGGCGGGGGGGGGCAGAGGGTAAGTAAGGGCACTGGTGAACATCACAGCCTCTCACAAGCACAGCAGCAGCACAGATAGAATCGGAAAGCAGACGCTCATGAAAATGCTACGACCAACTGATGTCACAACAGACAAGCAATGAGTCCATTTCAGCAGTGTGTCACTCACAATGGAAGTGACCAACTCCGTCCTGCCCCGATATAACCAAGTGTTAGATCAACAGCTGGTGAAACTGTCCTTCTTAAGTGCACTGTGTTGTAGTAGCCACTGGTTTTTATTTAGTGAAATTCAGTGCAGTCCATAAGTATTTGGACAGTGACTATTTTTGTTGTTTGGGCTCTTTACTCCAGTATATTTGATTTGAAATGAAGCAAATCAAGGCTAAAGTGCTGTCTCCTTTAATATGAGGGTATTTACAACCATATTTGGTGAACCATATAGAAATTACAGCCCTTTATATACAGTCACCCCCCCAAAAGGAATTGGCCAGCTGGCTGCTCAGCTGTTTCTTAGCCAACTGTATGTTTTTGCATCACTTTTGGCCAAGTCAATCACCCGACCTGAATACAACTGAACTTGCATTTCATTTGCTGACGTGGCGATCTTTTGTGACTTTCCTGGATGAGTTGTTGCTGCACCCTAGGATAAATTTTTTGCAGGTCAGCTACTCCTGGAAAGACTCACACTATTCACAAGTGTTCTCCATTTGGAGATAATGGCTCTCACAGTGGTTTGGTGAAGTCCCAGAGCCTTAGAAATGGCTTTGTAACCCTTTCCAGACTGATACATTTCAACATCTTTTTTTCCTTTTGTCACGGCATAGTGTGCTTGTAATAACTTTGTGTTGACTAGTTTACTCTGATGGTAAGGTTCAATATGAGAGATGTTTAGATTCAATAAGGATAGGTGCAATAAAAAGTTAAGCTTTGTCTAATTTTACATTTTGTCTGAAGATCTGAACCCATTCAGTATGTCAAATATGCAACAATTGAGGAAAACAAAAAGGGGCAAATACTTTTTCATGGCACTGTATGCTTAAAGCTGACAATCTTAACTTTAACATCATCTTCATCGTTTCATTTCAAATCCAATGTGCTGCAGTACAGAGCCAAAATAACAAAAGTTGTGTCGCCATCCAAATACTTACTGACTGTACTGTATGTCAGGATAAATCAGTGGCCGACCTTGAAGAATCATCTTTAATGAGCAGGTGCACTACATTGTCAATGGACATTACAACAGAGGACTCACTCCTTGTCCTGAACCATGTTCTTGTCTAGACGCATGTTCGGCCGGTGACCTTCCGCTACGTCCGGGTGGCCATGCGGATCTGACTCGTGTGCGTGGGCGAACAGCAGAGCAGTGACCAAGAGCAGCGAGCATCGCGCAATGCTCCGGCCATCCCTCCTTCTCCACAGCATTCCACACACTCTGTTTACCGGCTGGGTGAGGTGGACACGTGCCGGCGACTCTATACAACACCAGACAGCTTGAGGGATCAGAAATGTGAAACACAAAACACAACCGCCACTGATGAAGAACATCACTCTAACCATTAGGCTGTAATTACACTGATAACAGTGAATTCAGTAAACATGCATTGGCTTTCGATTTATTGATGAGTCTTGAAGTATATTGTTCAAGCACTTTCGAATATGATAATCTATATGTATGGTTACAGTGGGGAGATCCTGGCAAAGAGGTACTATGCCGCACACCTTAACTTTCTCATACTACATTAACATTGCATGGGGAAATCGCTTTTTACTGACATAGATACAGGGTAACGGTACTCTGTGCTCCTTTGTACGTGTGATGACGTCATGACAACAGCTACAGGGCTAAACAATATTCCGGGTGGGACGACCCCGGTATTTTTGCAAGTTTTTCTTTCTTATTAGTGGTATTTCATTAAAAACAATTAAAACAGATTTAACTAACTAATTAGCCAACTGTTACTCTCAAAAGCCATTTTCAGTTATTTTAAATAAGAAAACAATCGACAGAAACAGGCAAGTTAGCTACCGTAAGCTATTTGATGAGACCCTGTGCTTTGTCGAGGTAGAATTATAGCCTAGTCTGTCGATGAGATAGCCATCTACGAAGCTAGCAGATAATTTGCACACAACTCAGCTCTCATTACACGGTCTAGACTGGACTGACAGAATAACTAACAGCCAGTCTGGCGAGCCATAATTAACGTTATGTTTTTTACTGCCTATCGGTATACTGCACAAAGGCACAGTCCCTTTTATGAAAAAAATCACATTTTATATCGTACTGTACCCTAAGATTAAAATATTGATTAGAACACATTTATCTCACTTACCTGCTTTGAAGAAAGTGAACTTGAAATGTAATGGTCCTCTGTGCAACGCTGTACTTGAAACAAGTCGTCGCTTTCCCCCCTTATTTCTATTGGTCATTGATGCTCGCCGTAGCAACCTTTCACCTCAGGGACCCGGCATCTACACTTTGATTGGTTTACAACGCGTGACATCATTGGTAGAATTCTTCCACTGTCTGTAATCCACGTCGAGCTGATTAGCGTCCGAAAATGGGAGCAAGAATGTGAGCTGGTGTGTCAACATTGAGCGGACAGCGCTCGTATTTGTCAGCTACCTCAATGTCAAACCTTTACAGAGAAAATGTTGCTGCCAAAGCCTTTTTCAGAAGACTGGAGGTTCTATTTGTTATTACTTTTAGTAGCAAAATAGCTCCCTAGACGTTACCGTAGCTATATTTAGCCGGCTAACTAGCGAACTACGTTAGCTTGCTGGTTGGTCAGCTAATGTTAGCTTGCTGGCAAGCAAGGTAGCTAACGTAGCTAGCCAAAATTACCCGAGGCTGAATGGACAAATACCCCGTTAACTGGTTCAGTGCAGATAAATAAATAGTACTGCGTATGTCAATATGTGGTTAGCGAAGGTAAGTTAGGCTAGATCGCTTGCTCCCCAGTTCATCCATCCTATTCACAACTCACATGTTAGCTAGCTAGTCAGTTAACGTTATGTGATATTTTGGTCGTGTCTGTATTGATGAATATAACATCGCTAGCCATCATTCAATGTGCGTTGTCATCGAAGTAGGCTTGAAACAGTGCACTCAAACGGGTTAAACACCAGCAAAGTTATATAGTAACATTAACTTGGATATAGATAACGTTCGTTTTTTATCCAGATGTATGGACTTCAGTTTGTCAATCAGATTTTAGGGCAATGCTGTAAGTTTTGTAAAATAAACAGTAAAATTAGTTACTTGTGAAATAGGTGACATCTGTTACGTTACTGGATCTGTTTAAAGCAACTTGCCGACTCCGATCGATCTGAATTTAATTTGTTTAAAAGATAAATTTTGGAAGCACGGCTGTACGCTAGCATTTTTTTCCAACCAGCACCTGTGTTCCTAAAATGAAAAATGTAGGAGCATGCTAATGCATCTGAATTAATTGACGTTCTCCTTGAAGCACTGTCTAGCCCTGAGGACTGAACAACTGTGGGGCATAAGCACAGCCCTGAAAAAGCAACAGAAAAAACGCAGAACAAGGACGATTTCATGACATTACACTAATTTAGCAAAACCTTGCTGCAAGAATGTGTGTCTCTCAACGTCTAGCTGTGGGGTTGGGATGTTTTTATTTATCTATTGCCGATTCATAATCTTACTCAAATTCCAGTTCATGCACGAAATTGTAGACTGACTTAACGCTGGAGTTACTGTGTGGCCTTTGCTGCATACAGTTCTGCGTGGATCAATTATACTTTCCGCAGTTATCAGTTTGTCCACATGGAGGCAATGTGTTCACTTTCATGTTTACATCATTATTAACGTTAACAGCGGGCCAGCCCTATAAACGTGAAGTCATTGAGTGATGAAGTTACACCGCGCATGTTTGTGACTGACTTAGGAAGTTACACCATTGGTCAGCAGGTTCGGTCCAGCCATATACTAGGTTTTGATCTGGTCTTGTTAATTTTCGACCCGGTGTACCCACTATGGCTTGAACTGTTGTAGCCAAGTGTACTGTGTGTAGGCGCAAGATCAACGTGTTAATGCGAGTCTACGCTTGCTTTGTTATAAAAAAAGACCCGCGCGGCGTAGACATATTTTTAGGCGATTACATCGAGTTTCAATCCCTCACATTCCTGCAAAAATGGAGCCCAGACGTTCAACGTTTCTGTCCATAGACCTTCAGTGCATTGGAATCCACATGCATTACTTTTACACATTTTAATAAAATTGTTTTATTAATCAAATCATTTTTGCGCTATTCTTTATTTATATTATATTTATATATATTCACTTAAGTCACACCTGGTTAAGCAAGGAATAAGGAGGCAGAAAACTCTTGATTCCTTTTTTTATTGCTGCTACTTATGTGTTCACATTGCTTTTTGTGACGTTAACATAAAATTATTTTACTATGATCGAGATGCAACAGACTCCAAACGCACATTCCACATCTAGAATCAACTGTACACCTTTTGCTAGTTTTCTTGTGCATGATTGTGCATGAAGTAATGAAGCAAAGATGCAAAGCTAGCCAAGAAACAGCCGAGCAGCCAATTGTCCCTTTACTTTTGCTCCCCTAAAATGAAGGGACTGTACATAAAAAAGTAGTTCCTACACGGATCATCCAATATGGATATAAATACTCACAAAAAAGGAGACATTCTGCATTTTAACCTCATATTCATTGTTTTATTTCAAATCCAATGTTCTGGGATATGAGTCAAAACGACAAAAAATGTCACTGTCCTAATACCCAATATAGACTTCTTCATTAATAAGATAGATATTTTCATATGCCATTAAAATTTGAATAGCCATCCATGCATGCACGCACACACACACACACACATAAATACTGTGGCCAACTGGAAAGGAGAGTGAATTGGAGGCATTCAAATTATAGCCTTCCCCTGGAGAGATGGTTTTGAATACATATTCTGTAGCAAACAAATTTTTAGCAGGAAGTAGTGCAGTCCACTCTTCCGGCAGATGAGGGGAAACACAGGTCAGCGCCCAGTAAATCAGTATCAGAAATTGGTTAGTACCTTTGTTAATGTTCTGTGGGTTATTTATCAGCTTGATTTCTGATCAGCTTGATTTCTGATCAGATTGATTATGAAAAAGCAGTAAGGACATTGTAATTGAAAAGTAATTAGGCCGACTTGCTTACAGTTCTGTGCATTTGGGATTTGTTTTACTGGGTTATAGCTTGACCTTGCTGCATAGACAGCCCCCACATCTGCATAAGAGTATGCCCTATGCTTGCTTATTGGCTGTAACTATAAGCACACATTGGGATCTGTTTTTTAGTTTTGACTGTGGGAATTGGCTTTCAGTACTTTCATAGCACTGTATTTGCACATTGGGAACTCCCAGTGACAGAAAAGAGCTTGGCATTTAACTAATGTGAAGCAAACCAAATTTTTACATATTGTTTCAGCCCCAACTGGTGCATTAGAAGTTGATAGTTACCTTTAATGCTGTTTGTTGAAGTGTTTAATGATGTGTGTGTGTGTGTGCGTGTGTGGGGGTGACCAATATGCTGAACTTATTGTTGTCAGTTTGAATTCAAGGAGTTAGAACATGCACAATAGAAAATTGTTCCAGGGTTATGAAAAATGCTGCAAATAATTTCATGTCTCACTATACTACTATGAGGTATAACGTGTTCTAAAACAACCATGGGCACAACATACATTTCATTCTGGTACCGTAGAAGTAGTCGTGCTGTTTTTTTACTCATACGTCAACTCTCGGGTACCGCCGTGCACATGCTCAGTGAGATTTATTTTTGTATGACTTGTCAGTCCGCAGTAACTCCCGTAGTGTCCGGGGAGTACGCTTCCCGGGATAGATCGAGGATGGCTGCGAGGATCTCCTTCTCGCAGTATCGACTGGAGGCAGAGATCGAGCGCTGTCGTGCGGAGTGTCAATGGGACAAGATACCCACGCTGGTGGAGCAACTGGTGTCCGCGCGTATCCACGAGGACGGTATGTGATTTAAACCTGCTGAATGTGTCCTGGTGTTTCTGCTCTGGAATAAATGAAAGCCTCAAATCTCGCAATTTAAAACGACAGTTCCGCACGAACTGAACTTTGTACTTTCAAAGTAAAGTCATTTGCTCCCATGAGGGGACAACGTTTATACTCACTTGCCAAAAGTAGATTGTTTGTCTCCCATTTTTAGATCACTGAAGATACTTTTGAGGGCTGTTCAGTTCAGTGAAACTCATTCAATAGCTTGCGCATATTTTATAACTAGTGGGAGCATTGTTTCCTGAATTTCTATGAAATGCACATTGGTTTCGGTTTATTCGTGTATAACAATATAGTTTTCCATATAATGCGTCGCGTGTCTGCTTGACATGAGCTATTAATGCCTAGCTCTGTACATTGGTCACATTTCCTTGTAGCTTTGGTGACTTTATAGCGCAAATAGAGTTCAGTTCAAGCTCAGTTTACTACGTTATTTTTCTCACGTTTAGATTTTTTTGCTGACATATTTGCAAAAAACATTAACAACAATTAATGCATTGTAATAATAATAATAATAATAATAATTATTATTATTATTATTATCATTATTATTTATTTATTTGTTGTACACATGGGCTCCAAAACTTGAAACCAAGGTTTCGTTTTTGACTGTGTTTTCATATTTACCCACTGATTATGCAACTGCGCACAATTTTCTAAATAATTCATACTAATACAGCAGACCTCAATGGGACAATGTCCTGTACTACCAATCACAATTTGAGGATGGCAGCAGCATCCAGGAAGCCAGCAGACATTTTGAAGAAGTTTTCGTAGTTCTCAGGGACTGCTGGAGTAGGAGTTATCCCTCAGGGGGCATGAACGTTAAATGCAGCTTAAGCGACCTATTGAACTGCAGTTTTTCCATGTTCCATGCAGCTGTTCATTTGACATATGATGGCGTATCCTGTGTTCCAAAAAAGCCAAAAGTACACACAGAGAGGGCACTGAAACCACTTGTGCCAGGAAAAGGGGGGAGGAAGAGAAAGGCAAATGGAGTCGAGGTGTGCTCAGTTATTTGGCTTTGCAACACCGGCTGTTTGCCAGGGAAACGTAAACTACTTCAGCAGGGTCCATTAAAAAAAAAAACTCGCTAGAGTGACCTTGAGGAGTCCCCAGGTTCCTTGGCTTACACCTGTTTTGAGGCACTGTATCCCAGTCTCGTTGGAGATGTATAAAACCTTTCCTGCATGTTTTTCTGGTGTCTAAATGTACATTCTGCTATTTCCTTTCCCAGCACGGACATGCCTTGGCATTGATTGATTTGTTACACGCAGATTCTAAATTGGATTTTACTCCCACACTTATGAGTAAATGCAGTCACGTGGAGGTGTGGTGGCACTGTGATGTCAGACATCCAAGGGAGGCCTGCTTTTTTCTGCACTTGTTATTGAATGATGTGCAAAAGAGACTCACTGTCAGTATTTCTAAACCACAGGAACTCGTGTCTGCTGTGATGTCATTCTGCACCAGATATATCTGTGTGTTTTCATTCAACCATCCTCTGTCATTCTCTTTAGTTTGCTCTCTCTTATTCTCTCTCGCTATTTTCCCCTCCCTTTCTCTCTCTTTCCCTCTATCTCTCTTTTTTCTTCTCTCTCGCATGTACTTCAGCAAAGGTATTGGCACAGTAATGTAAACACAACTAAGGTCACTCCTGTTAATCATGGTCTGCTTTTGTATGTATTGTGTCAACAAGCAGCCTGGTAGGTCATGTGACCACCAGGGATATAACTCCCCTGTATCTGCATAGCTGTGCGAACACAGGTGATGTGCTACACAACAAAAAATGTTTTTTTGTCATTACTGCTCATCTGGAAATGAGTAGTTGTACTTACCTGAAATAGTTCCAATTTTGAGGTGAAGAAGAGCGATAAGAATAAAACAACCTGAGTTGGAAGCGTTATTGCCTGGTTGTCTGAAGTTTTCTGTCATAGGCGACAGAAGCTAATATCCATATGGAGTGCTCTGAGGAAAGTCTGTGGTCATCTTTATTTCTGTGGGAAAATCATGAACTCATGGGGCTGTATCGGTATGGGATGCTAATCTGTAAGATAGCAGATGCCCAACCTCTTGTCCCAGGGCAATTGTAACACAAGACACAGGGTCCCTCGGGTTGATGTGGGTGGACTTGCCTCCATTTAGAGCACAGTTCTTCCCCACAGCAAGGCTTGAATTAGCAGCCCTGACAATCACAGGAGAGTATAACGTCTGGAATGACATGAGCCCGGGCCGGTATGCGTTCCCAAGCAATTTATTCTGGAAGCTCCCTAACGTGACCCCCCTGTGGCAGAGGACAGTTGGCTTCTAATACCAAGAACTCCAAGTATGACTCCAAGGCAGTAGATTCAGTTCCCAGGTGGGGCTCTGCCATTGTGCTCTTGAGCTATGTGCTTAACCTGGTTTGCTTTTGTAATTATTGTCCAGCGGTATAAATGGATTGTATGTAAAGAATGTGATCTGTGTAAGTCACTCGCGATGAGAGTGTCTGCCAAATGCCTATAATGTCAACATATTGTATGGATGGATGACAGTCAAGGCAAACTTGCTCTCCGCACAAGCTTCTGTTGAGATAAGATCAGATTTATATGCCTCACTGGGCTAGCGGTGACAGCCGGGGGCTGGTTACTAAGAGCGCGTAGCGACCGGCGGTCGAGGCTAACTGTGACATCGCGATGGATGCCGGTGTGATCGGGCTGGGAGACGGGCTTGCTGGAGGAGGGAGCCGGAGAACCGAGGCCAGCTGCTTCCGTAGCTCTCTTCTTCATCGTCGTTGAGATCAGCAGGATGATGTATGAATGTTTATCTCGCCGCGCGGTGCGCGCAGGGCGCCAGACGTCCTGTTTCGCGGTTATCGGTCTCGCGGGCGGCTTTGATGCGAGGGGGGGCTGTTGGAACACCTGAAGGAGAGCGGCTGCGTCAGAGAGGCCCAGATGTGTGTGTAAAAGTCAAACAAATAACTGCTGTAAAGAGGCTGGGGCAGCTGACTGAGGGATACGGGGGTCGCTCCAAACAGGATGAAGCTCATCGAGGGCCTGGAATTACACACAGCTGAGCAGTAAACAAAGATTGTGAAAGACGGAGAGGGAGAAAGATATTGGGTGAAACTCTGTAAACTGGTTTCGACATGCAAACTGTCTTGGCCATGAAAGCCGGTCTGCGGGTGCTGGTGTCTGCACAGACCTTGGAGGCTGCATGCTGTTTATATTGGCAGGAGCAGCAGCAGCTGACTTCTGTGTCCTGTCTACTGTGAGCTTCCCCCTCAGCCCAGTGCCATCTCCCCTACATCTCCCCCACGTCTCCCCCACATCTCTCCGACATCTCCCCCACATCTCTCATATCTCCCCCACATCTCCCCCACATCTCTCCCACATCTCTCACATCTCTCTGAAATCTCCCCCACATCTCCCCTACATCTCCCCCACGTCTCCCCCACATCTCTCCGACATCTCCCCCACATCTCTCATATCTCCCCCACATCTCCCCCACATCTCTCCCACATCTCTCATATCTCCCCCACATCTCTCCCACATCTCTCACATCTCTCTGAAATCTCCCCCTCATCTCTCCTAAATTTCCCCAATATCTTTCCCACATCCCTCCCACATCTCCCCCACATCTCTCCTACATCCCTCCTAAATCTCCCCCACTTCTCTGCCACATCTCCCCCACATCTCTCCTACATCTCTCCCATATCTCTCCTACAGCTCTGTTACATCTCTCCCTGCTTGTGTCACACTGCCCTCTCATGGTGCCATCCCTCTCTTTGCACACACATCACCCCTGGCACGCACTTCTTACTCCTGACCTATTTCTTTTATTTTGTTTCTAATTAATCTTTATTCTACCAGGAATTTTCACTGGAAGTGGGTTGAATCATGTGTCGTGAACTCAGAGTTGTTTGGTTTTCTAACTTAAGCTGACTCTTTTTGCCCTCTCCCCCCCCCCCCAGATGACTATGGGAACCTGCTGCTGGCCGAGGCTTTGTTGGAAGAGTGCCTTCAGGAGAACATGGCCCTGCTGCGCAGCTCCACGCCCCTGACAGAGACGGACCAGCCCAAACTGGCCAAGGCCAGGGCCCACCTCAGCGCCATCCTCAACAGGGGCCGTCTGGAGGTGAGCCTGGAGGCCCGCCTTCTCTGAGCACTCCTTTCTGACTTTCGCTCACGGTGAAAATCATATGTCATTTTTTTCAGGCTACACACAGTCTGGTGAGCTCATACGGGTAATTTGCGAAACTTCCAAACTATTGTTTTTCTGAAGAATAAACACTTTCGTATGTTGTGCCTTGAATTTAAAGTTAAGCATAAATATTGTGAAAAACTTCTTAAAAATAAATAAATTGTGATTGTTTTTCAAAGAAGGCACTACTGCTACAAACAGAGTTTTTTTTTGTGGGGGGGTGGGGGGGGGGGGTTGTACAAGAATTTAATCATATAACTACATTTTCCCATCAACGAACCTTTTGTTTGGCTGCTGGAATCATGTTCATGAACACAATTTAGGCAGTGCAGTCCAAAAACACACAGTTTATACTAAACACAAGAAAATGCGAAACATACAATAAAACAATAACAGATTACGTGATTTAGCGGTCCCGATACAAAACACACCTGTGTTTGCTGTTCGGCCCCCGATAGCCCAGGTACATGAACGAGGCCCTGCTCCTGATGGCCAAGCTGCAGTACGTCCAGGGCCGTTACCGCGACGCCCAAGGCATGTGCGCCAGGGCGGTGCTCGATGACCTGACCCGGGACGAGCAGCCGCTCTACCACCTCCGCCTGCTGGCCGAAGCCTGCGTCATCAAAGGTACGACTCGCCTCGGTCGGGCAACCCCCTGCTCGTCAGCTGCAGTGCCTCCCGCTCCCCTGCATTTGACCGCAGTGTTGTGCACACAGTTCTGATAGGTGGTCTCACAAAATAAGAAACAAAGTACGAAATGCTTTTATGCCATCTCAGGAAACACTATGCAAGATCCTCTATCTGGGCTAAAAGCTATTTGAGATCCTTTATCGTGGTGATTTTGGCTTTTGGTTTCTGACGGATAAGGATCGGATGGAAAAACGGTGATAACTGGCAAGGGATTGAAATGAGTAACTCTGCTGGTCAGGTTCATGTTAATCATGCTGATGAGGAAAAATGGCCCTCAGAGGAACCTGGCTCCACATCACCTGTTTAAACTTTGATCTTAACCATGCTGTGCACTCAACAGAATGCCGCAAATATGACTTATGGCTGTTTAAAGCTCGCTGCCAGGAAAACGCTGGACGCAATCTGCAGTAGGAGCCTTTTCCAGTCATTTCTATATTAAGTATTAATTATGTTGCGATCAAGGGTCCAATCCTTTCTGCAAGAGTTATTAAAAGCAGCAAAATGACATATCCATGTATGGATTAGAAATGCATCAGCCCGGGTCTTGTAATCACTGAATAAAACAAATGTGCTTCATTTTAGTGGATTGGCTTTCATCAGAGATGGTGTTTATCTTTCCAAATCAGAAACTAACCAGAAATAAAAGTGGTTCCTGGTATAGGCTGCAGTGTGCCACAGGAAGGGAAGCTGGTTGGTGTCTGGAGGCTGGGGGGGTCGTGGGTTTTGGGCCATCATGCAAATCTCTCCAGCCCAAAGGCTTCATTTTGCAGCACACCTCTTAAAGTCCAGCTGTGTAAATGGCCATTGTACAAGTCACTGTTTAGAGGAATGCTTGGAACTGCAACCAAATGATTTACTACGTGTACAAGTACAAACGTGCAGGGATCCTGCGCTCAAGAAAAGTCTCATAAAAGTAGAGTGCTAAAGTTAAAAGGGTCTGTTTCAACTCCTGCAGATATTACGGAAATGTCAAGTGCGGATATGATGGAACAATTATGCTAACTGAGAAAGCACCCTCATCAGTGGTCTCCCGATATTGGAAGTGAAAGCATTTCATCTTCACTTCGTATAATCATTTTTTACACATATAGTATATGCATGCCTGCTTAACTTGTTGAGATTTTCGGCACGTTTTGGAACACGTCTCTGCTGCTGAACTAAGAATTCATAAAAATGACAGATGTCTGATGTGCGTGCTTGATGCCAGTTGTCGCTGAACATTAGCCATTATCTTCCATTGTCTTCACTACCAAGCATCATTCACTGTTCTTCCCCTTTTCCATATGTTAACTGTTGTTATTTAATTTTTTCCTTATTAAATATTAATCTGTGTAAAATAGACCATTGACAGTGCAGGGAATATTGAATGAATTGCGAAATGTGCCATTGTACCTTGTTTCATTTTCATCATTACTGATGTCATGTGTTAAAAGTGTATGTTGTTTTGTTGCATGACAATTATAAAGTACCTTCTGTATTGTTAGTATTGGCAGCAGGATAAGTGTGTAATTGATGAAAGAAGAGTTGATACATTTTTTGGAGGCACTACACCACTTCTGTTGAAGTTAAGTGGTATTATCAGATATTGCAAAATATATATGTCACATTTATAGAATACTCTGGAATGTTTGATGAGACTGGCAGTGTGAGCAGACATTAAATCTTATGATATGTCAAAAATAAAGTGAAGCTGCGCAACATGGATGCCTGGAGGGAACATGTTAAATATAGCCATGCTGTAGTTACTCATATGTTTCCTTAGGAGTCACTTTGTTGTCCTGGAAAGACGTTCTTTTTATAGGGCTGTATTTGTCACTTGTCGGTCTGTGCAGACATGGAAAGAAGCCTCAAACAAGCGGAAATTTAATTTGATCACGAGTATTGGACTGGGCAGCAGTGTCTTGCAGAATGTACCCTAAACAGTGAGTGAGATTAACTGTTGCCTACATTCAGATTATAACAAATTACCTTTCCACTGGCTGGAGAGTGCTTAAGACTTGAAGTGGCGCGTTGTGTACCAGGTTGCAGTGTGCATGGAGGAAGCAAGTGTTTATCTTGGACAGGTAGCATGGTGTACGGGGCTGAAGAGCACTGGGTGATAGGTGAGGCCCTAACAGGAAGGAAGAGCCGCGCGGATGCTAGCGAGAGGCCTGTGGCAGCGTCTCTGTGATGTTGTTAAGGCCCTGCGGGCAGCGTGTCATGGCAGTCTGGTTTGCATCAGGGTAATTACATCTGAAACGCAGCGTTCCGCTGGCTATGGTGATTACACTCGCCGCTTCCTGACTGCAGTGATGTCATCCCCGCCGCCTGGCTGGTGGGGGTTGGTGGTAACGCGGGGCGATGAAGACCTCTCGTCTAGTGAAATGTAGATTAACTACCCTCTCCCTGCACTTCTCTGTCTTGATGAAACATGCAGTCTCCTATCTTAGCTCACCTCTGTCGGGCTCAGCCATCAAGCTGAGAAAACTGGATTAATGACAGACAGCTTTTTTTGTAAAGAAAATGGCAGAAACTCTCCAAAGATTCAAGGCTTGTATGAAAAAGCCGGACTGCAAAATTTCAGAGTGCACAAAATTGGCAGGACAGAAATTTGACATCCTTTAAGCTGAGTTTTCAATTATTGAAAGAAATACTAGAAGGTCACCGAGCTTTCAAACTGTGTTGATGGTGTAGAATGAGAAGTGGTAGGAATGTTCTAGATGCCAAGCAGATGCCTGTTAATGAATAGCTGTATCCTATTTGATTAGACCTGGTGTCTGGTCCTCCTCCCTCTCTCCTGCTGGCTGGGAGGTCTCTGTCTATTCATTTCTGTATTAACAACTTCCACTGTCGGCAGACTGCCAGAGCCCATCTCCCTCGATGGAAAAACTATAGACAGGGGATACTGATGGGAAAGTTTCTTTCATTTATCTTTGTGTTCCAGTTTCTCCACTGTGTTTTTTTAACTGGTTGTTGACTCTACTGTACAATAAAATTAGAGCTAGAGAGATAAGCTAGTGTCAAGTCTAACAGAGTTGGCAGACATTACAATTAAATTGTATTTCTGTCATGCTAAATCTTTGTATATGCGCTAGTTTTTGCTCACATTGAAATTTCTCATTGTATGCTCTATGTATTAAAAATTGTTCACAACTCAACAACTACTGTTGGCTACGAGTTGGCTGGTAAAAGGAGAAAAGAAACTGTTTTGGGGGGATTCAGATGCATCGACTGACATTCAGATGACGTTTGACTGTATTTTTATAATCCGAGACAGAAAATTATTTGTGTTCTTAAGCGGGGGGTCAGCCTGAAAGTTATTCCCAAATTTTTGTTTGTCTGCCAGGAGAGGAAATTTGAAACATGCTCAGAAAATTAGCAGACATGCTGACCTGTCTGCTGCTATTCATGAGTCATACTTTGCTTTCAATCTGTGTGACTTCCTGAACAAACAGCTTTGGAATCTGAAGATAACTAGAAAAAATACACCTGAGGAAAAACTACCCTTGTTCTATAATAGATACTGGAGTGCTTAACCTTCTGAAACCACACTTCCCTTTGTCATTCCTAAGTAAAAATAATTATGACACACTGGACCGTACCATTCTGATATGTGCAGTCTCTGCTGTGTTATGCTTACTTGTTATGTTTCAGTGACCAACATGTTGTTCATTTGAATGCATGTATATTTATTCAGTTAAATGACAGGAGTCTACTTGTCTTGGGACGGAACCATTGACCTTATGGTTCTGAGTCCAGTACTAATAGCCCTCTGTCTGTACGTCTGTTCCCCATACTCACTGCCCTGGGCCCCTCCGTGTCCCCCCCAGGGCTCTCCCTGGATCACCAGGCCGTTTCGGCGGCGTCCCGCGTCCGTCTGTCTGAGCGGCAGGAGGAGTGTCTGTCCTGCTACCTGAGAGCCTGTGATGCTGCCCTGCTGTACCTGCAGGAGCTGGACAAGGTTAGCGCGGGAGGCTCACTCAGCGCGCGTTCAGCGCGCATGCAGGCTCCGGTAGTGTAGTTTATGCATTGCTGATTTACAATGTGTGTGTGCGTGTGTGTGTGTGTGTGTGTGCGTGCGTATGCGTGCATACGTGTGTGTGTGTGTGTGTGTGTGTGTGCGCGTGTACGCTTCCAAAAAATAGTAAATGAATACCAGTGAAACAACACGCCATGCACTATTTTAGATATTTTAGATGAATTTGTTTGGTACTTTAATATAGCTTCTCTCTGATTGGTTTTTGTGGCAGACAGTGAGTGTACCACAGAAGGGGACAAAGATGAATCTCTCATTGGGGGTGGATTTCGATTTGGGATTCTTCCAGCTGGCGGCTCTGCAAAGTGCGTACCTGTCCCTGCTGCACAAAGGGTGAGTCCATACATCCAAAAAATTGAGTGATTTTCAAGATCTGGCAACCCCAAAAAGACATTTGAATCAAAATGAACACTGTACTTGTGCTTCAGATTTGAACCTGCTTTGAAGTTGCGGGTTCAAATCTAATCCCTGGTGGTGGTCTGTATGAACTTGAGTGTTTCATATTTGGCAGCCCTTCAAAGACTAGAAACTTTCCTCCACGCCAAGCCAATTTTTTTGTCGCATTCTTAGTAATGGTGCTATCAATTTTTAAGTAAAAATGACTAGAACAGTCAAATAGAGAATTCCAAATAGGGAAGTAAGAGGAAAGCATCGTATTGTGCCTATCCAATCTGCTTTCTTTCAAGTATGAAATATATATATATAAATGCCAATGGTGTTTATGGCCACCAGGTGGCAGTGGAGTCTTACAAATAGCTCTGAATCGCCTCTCCAGTTGGGGATCTTACCACATTACTCATAGATGAGAGGGCTGGTCACAAGGTCCTATGTTACTGTCTCTCTCACATCCCTGAGATGAATACATCTCTGAGTTTTTTTCCAGATGCATGACCTCACTATCATCAAGGAGGTCCTGAAAAGCATAAGCAAAATGAGTGATAATGAGTTTAGCTATTTTTCTCTGCAGCATCCTTCTGCTCATTCTACACTGAACACCCTTCAAAAAAATCTTTTTACAGTTGAAGATTTAAAAAATTGGCAAATGTCATTATGATTGACCTTACTTCGATGTTATGATCACATTAATCTTAGTGTTAACCATCTTTGGTCTAAGTTCCCCCCCTCCCCTCAGTCATAATTAGTTTCATATAAAAATACCAGAATGTACTGCAATGTGTAACTCTGGGCATTTTTAACAGGTTACAGTTCTTTTTTTGTGATATGAAGTATCAAATATCCTTTTATTAATTACACAGTGAGTTTCGGCCAGGAGTGTGTTGCCATTTGCAATTCTATGTAAGCGACCGAGCCACTGCGTAGCTTTGTCACTGCTGCTGTACGGGGGCCCTGCTGGTGGGGCGGGGCCTGTGCTCATGGTGTGGGGTACTGGGGCTGGGAGCATGATAGTGTGGTATGAGTGGAGCTCAGGATGTGTGGGCAGGAGGGTGCGGCTACATTCTTTGGTTCCCTATTTGAATATGTGAGCCGGATTACCTGTGTCTTTGGCTTCTCAGCCCTGTTGCTGGAAGGAGGCTGTGTGTCAGAGGGAGGCTGTTTGGACAGTGCTGTGTGTTGGGAACCGCAGGAGTGACAATTGGGTGTGTGTGACTCTCCTGTGTAGCAGGCAGTGCAGTAGTGTTAGAGTGCTCAGGTAGGCCTGGCTGAGGCTGTGTTCAGTGTCAGCGGGGAAGACTGTGTTTTTGGGGAGAGTGCAGTGTGTGCCTGTGTCAGTGGAGCAGGTGTGGGTTGGGCAGCAGTGTCAGCGGGGAGCCCTGTGTTTTTGGGGAGAGTGCAGTGTGTGCCTGTGTCAGTGGAGCAGGTGTGGGTTGGGCAGCAGTGTCAGCGGGGATAACTGTGTTTTTGGGGAGAGTGCAGTGTGTGCCTGTGTCAGTGGAGCAGGTGTGGGTTGGGCAGCAGTGTCAGCGGGGATGACTGTGTTTTTGGGGAGAGTGCAGTGTGTGCCTGTGTCTGTGGAGCAGGTGTGGGTTGGGCAGCAGTGTCAGCGGGGATGACTGTGTTTTTGGGGAGAGTGCAGTGTGTGCCTGTGTCAGTGGAGAAGGTGTGGGTTGGGCAGCAGTGTCAGCGGGGATGACTGTGTTTTTGGGGAGAGTGCAGTGTGTGCCTGTGTCAGTGGAGCAGGTGTGGGTTGGGCAGCAGTGTCAGCGGGGATGACTGTGTTTTGGGGAGAGTGCAGTGTGTGCCTGTGTCAGTGGAGCGGGTGTGGGTTGGGCAGCAGTGTCAGCGGGGAGCCCTGTGTTTTTGGGGAGAGTGCAGTGTGTGCCTGTGTCAGTGGAGCAGGTGTGGGTTGGGCAGCAGTGTCAGCGGGGATGACTGTGTTTTTGGGGAGAGTGCAGTGTGTGCCTGTGTCAGTGGAGCAGGTGTGGGTTGGGCAGCAGTGTCAGCGGGGATGACTGTGTTTTTGGGGAGAGTGCAGTGTGTGCCTGTGTCAGTGGAGCAGGTGCAGGTTGGGCAGCAGTGTCAGCGGGGATGACTGTGTTTTTGGGGAGAGTGCAGTGTGTGCCTGTGTCAGTGGAGCAGGTGCAGGTTGGGCAGCAGTGTCAGCGGGGATGACTGTGTTTTTGGGGAGAGTGCAGTGTGTGCCTGTGTCAGTGGAGCAGGTGTGGGTTGGGCAGCAGTGTCAGCGGGGATGACTGTGTTTTTGGGGAGAGTGCAGTGTGTGCCTGTGTCAGTGGAGCAGGTGTGGGTTGGGCAGCAGTGTCAGCGGGGATGACTGTGTTTTTGGGGAGAGTGCAGTGTGTGCCTGTGTCAGTGGAGCAGGTGTGGGTTGGGCAGCAGTGTCAGCGGGGATGACTGTGTTTTTGGGGAGAGTGCAGTGTGTGCCTGTGTCAGTGGAGCAGGTGTGGGTTGGGCAGCAGTGTCAGCGGGGAGCCCTGTGTTTTTGGGGAGAGTGCAGTGTGTGCCTGTGTCAGTGGAGCAGGTGTGGGTTGGGCAGCAGTGTCAGCGGGGATGACTGTGTTTTTGGGGAGAGTGCAGTGTGTGCCTGTGTCAGTGGAGCAGGTGTGGGTTGGGCAGCAGTGTCAGCGGGGATGACTGTGTTTTTGGGGAGAGTGCAGTGTGTGCCTGTGTCAGTGGAGCAGGTGCAGGTTGGGCAGCAGTGTCAGCGGGGATGACTGTGTTTTTGGGGAGAGTGCAGTGTGTGCCTGTGTCAGTGGAGCAGGTGCAGGTTGGGCAGCAGTGTCAGCGGGGATGACTGTGTTTTTGGGGAGAGTGCAGTGTGTGCCTGTGTCAGTGGAGCAGGTGTGGGTTGGGCAGCAGTGTCAGCGGGGATGACTGTGTTTTTGGGGAGAGTGCAGTGTGTGCCTGTGTCAGTGGAGCAGGTGTGGGTTGGGCAGCAGTGTCAGCGGGGATGACTGTGTTTTTGGGGAGAGTGCAGTGTGTGCCTGTGTCAGTGGAGCAGGTGTGGGTTGGGCAGCAGTGTCAGCGGGGATGACTGTGTTTTTGGGGAGAGTGCAGTGTGTGCCTGTGTCAGTGGAGCAGGTGTGGGTTGGGCAGCAGTGTCAGCGGGGAGCCCTGTGTTTTTGGGGAGAGTGCAGTGTGTGCCTGTGTCAGTGGAGCAGGTGCAGGTTGGGCAGCAGTGTCAGCGGGGAGCCCTGTGTTTTTGGGGAGAGTGCAGTGTGTGCCTGTGTCAGTGGAGCAGGTGCAGGTTGGGCAGCAGTGTCAGCGGGGAGCCCTGTGTTTTTGGGGAGAGTGCAGTGTGTGCCTGTGTTAGTGGGCAGGGGGTTGCAGCGTGTTCCCCAGAGCTGCTCCCTCAGGTCCTGCAGCTCTCTGGAGAAGGCCCTCTCCCTCCGGAGCGCGTCTGCCTTTATTATGGCCAGCTGAGCTCTCAGGGCCGGGTTGTTTTGCTGCAGCTCAGTCATCTCTGCTCTCCGTTCACCTTCACAAGCAAGGCGGCGCTCACTCTTCACCTGGGTGACATCATCACTCAGGCTTCACCTGGGTGACATCATCTCTCGGTGGCTGAGTGGAGCTGATCTCCGACAGCCTGGCTGAATCCAGCTCCTGCAGGGCCAGGCTCTCTGCAATGTGTTGACAGTAGGGGCTGAATGTGGGGTGGCCAGGGACTGGCAGGCTGGCTATGGGGTTGGAGGGCTTCGAGTTTTCCTCTTGGTCTGATTCCTCACTGTCAGTTGCTGTGGCCTTCTCATTCTCCACCTCACTTTTCAGCTGTGCACATGTTTCCTCAAAAGAGTGGAAGCTGGCTTCACTCCCTTGGATCAGTACAGTGCTGGTGTTGTTTATATTAATAGTTTTAATGGGGCTGTTGAGGTCTGCACCCTCATGGATGGTGATTTGGCTGCCAGGACAGATTCCTCTCCGTTTAATGAACAGATAGCTCTTACACAGAACTGCCTTCCAGACACGGTTGCATTGTGTGTGGAAGATTAGGTTGGTTTTGACCTTTGTGACTTTGTGTGGTCATGTGTGCATACAGGCACTTGGGATTGTTACTTAGTAGAGTGAGTTTATAGGTCTTTCTGGCCTGGGCACCTTTGAGCTCTGCAGGGTAAATTATCTCTGTGGCAACCCTTCAGATGTAACTAACAATTTTTTCTAATTTGTACATAATGCAGAGGTCTGTCTTCTTTTGCAGACAATACAGTCAATTACAACATATATATATATATATAACTTTTTCAATTTGCGTTATGTAAGCATTTAACTCTATGTAGGATTCTTTTTTTGACAGGATATAAATAGTATTTGTTTAACAGGATTACATAATTGCAGCTGCTATCTCTCTCTCTCTCTCTCTCTCTCTCTCTCTCTCTCAGTCACCTGGCACAAGGTGCCCACCAGCTGCGGCGGGTGCTGCGGGCAGTGGACTCTCGGGGGTCGCAGAGCTTCAGGAAGGTGAGGGTGCTGGAGCTCCGGACCCCCCCTGATAATGCCCTTACAGGCTCTGTGATCAGCAGCAGCAGCCGTACGGAGCGGCAGTGTGGAGATCCCTGTCCGTATGCGTGCTGCACCAGCCTGCTCTGTGAGCCTCTGCAGCAGCTGAGAGCAGAGAGCGGGCGAGCGCAGGAGGAGCTGCGCAGACACCTGCCGTTACAGCCCCTGCCTGCCGCAGAGGCTCACAGAGCTGCTCTCTCTCTCTCTCTTTCTCTCTCTCTCTCCTCTCTCTCTCTCTCTCTGTCTCTCTCTCTGTTTCTCTCTCTCTCTCTCTCTCTCTCTCTCTCTCTCCTCTCTCTCTCTCTGTCTCTGGCAGCATGACTCAGCAGAACGGGCGGCTTACGGCAGTGTGTCGCACCTGCGCTGCACGCCGGCCCCTGCGTCTGCTCTTCTCCAACACCAGTGGGCGCCACCCAGCGAGGGGGGAGGGTGGGGGGGGGGGGCTGCGGAGTGCCCTGCTGCAGAGGGACTGCACCTCACACACTCACAGGCTGCTTTTAGCACAGCCCACACACACACACACGCACACGCACACATGCAGAATTATGTAGGCATATTTATTCAGACAGACACACACACACACACACACACAGAAAAATGTAGGACTACACATTCTCCCAAACGTTTGCACCCATAAGCACATATGTATAATTACTGCCTGCAGGCACATGCACATACACAAACAAACACGCGCACACACATACATACACACACTTGTTTGACATAGAGGGTGAGGTGGGAACTTGAGAGCGAGTTCTCCCAACTCCACGTCGCAATGCAGCTCCTGCTGGGATGCGGTTACCTAGCAACGCAGCTTTGGTGGAGCCGCTGGCGGTTATGCAAGGCCTCTCATTGATTTGGGCTGCAGCTATTGCTCTCTGAGGAGAACACACTCCAGATCCGGAGGGGTGGGGGAGCGGGGGGTGGGTGGGGGGGATGGGGTTTGGTGGCGGGCCATGGAGGCCAGATCTGCACAAAAGCGGGGGATACTGCCGTACCGCGGCGCAGAGACCACTTTTTAAAGAACACAGGGCACGGTCAGTATGCAGCTCACAGATGCACACACACGTGTGCGCTCACATGTTTAACTAGTCACTAGTCACATTGTCACGTCCCCAGAATGCCGGTGTTGCGTCAGGTCTCCAGGAGAGGTTGCCAGGATAACGCAGATCCTCTGCGGCACTCTAATCCCTCCTTCAGCGCAGGGCTTCAGCACAAGACGGGGTGTATCTGAGCAGAGCGGCTGCTGCTGCTGCTGCTGCTGCCACACTGATTCTGAATCAGTTCCCCGTTATCTCTCGCATGCCTGATGCGCAGCGTACTGTCAAAAATAACACTGAGCAAAGTGAGGATGAGGTCAGCGCTGAAAAACACAGGCTCACAGCAAAATCACCAGCCTTAAGGCAACCCTGATAAGAGTACATTCTGCTCTAATAGAGTACATTTCCTTCCTTTTACTCTGATAGAGTTCATTTCCTTCCTTTTACTCTGATAGAGTACATTTCCTTCCTTTTACTCTGATAGAGTTCATTTCCTTCCTTCTATATACTGTAAACTATGCTCTGAGTTACATTATCACTGAACGTTTGTGTCGTAGCATTTAAAGGCAGGAAACCTTTTTCAAAAAGGCTGAAAAGATACACAAGCTTTTAAAGAACCGAGATAAAAACCAAATTAAATATCAAGAGAATAGGCATAGACATGAACAGAATGACAGAACCACCCCTCCATTATCGCCATGCCCCTCCCCCTACCTTCCACCCACCCTTTCACCCTGTCGCCATAGCAGTGCTGTTATCTTCCCGCCCTTTGTACCCTGGTCACTCCCTCCCTGCCTGAACATTTCTTGTACACATTACTCACCTTAACCGCCACCCTCTCCCCCCAGTACTTCTACGGCATCCTCTAAAAATCAGGCCTGACCACCCCCCTTATTCCCCCAACAGCTCCGTTTGTGAGGGTACTGTATGTTTTATTGAGTACTAATGTTATATTTTGCCAAGATAAATCACTGTAAACCATTGTTTATGTGAAAATTCTTCACAGCTCCGTTATTTTGTGCGATGTAAGTGCGGCGCAGGGCGGGTTTCTATAAGCCACCTGTGTTGCATTGCTCTCTTGCCCCTGTGCTGAGGGTGTGCCTGTGCTGACGGTCCTTCCTGTGCTAATCATGCTGCCTGTGCTAACTGTTCTGCCTGTGCTAACTGTGCTAACTGTGCTGCCTGTGTCACAGGCGGCTGCGCGGAGGCTGGCCGAGGTGCTGCTCAGCTCCGTGAGCGAGGACAGCTACTGGGACCCCCTGTCCCCCCCGCCCCTGGCCTGGCTGAACAGAGAGGGCGCAGCTGCCCCCAAAGACATGCTCTACCCCTCCTCCAGACCTCCTCAACGCTACGGCACAGAGAGGTGTGCCTCCCACTCCACATGATTGTCTTTCCCCTCTCCTCCCTTTCTCCTCTGTGCCCTTTGTTTCCCCTTCTCTTTTTCTATTCCTTCCAGTGCTCTTCTTTGCCACTGCTGGCCTCGTCTTCTCTCTGTTTCATTATATTTCATTTCTTTTTCATTTCATTCATTTGTTCAGCTTCCTACTGTCTCCCCGCTTGGGAGTGAATTTCACCAGACATTTTTAGTTGCCTGCAGTAAAGAGTTTTCTCCCCTGTTCGCTTGAATGTGAGGTGACCTCTGTACATTTAAAGAATAGAAATAAAAGACTCACACTTAATGCTCCAAAAGTCAAATGATCATGTTTAATTCAACATGGTTGATGTTTCGACCCCATAGGTCTTCATCTGATTGAATTTTTGGAGTATTTTCTTTAATTTCTTTTCCTGTTCCAGTGACGCAGCACCTTGCCTAAAGTTTGTTTGGTGTGCGTATGTTTGCTCTCATACCGTGACTCCTGTACATTGTCACGGATACTATCCAAGCTCCCGTTGACATCTGCCTGTGGCTGGGGGCCTAGAGAGTTCTGTTACCGAACTGCAGAATAGCTGGGCTCCGTGGCTTAGATAAGGGCTCAGAGAGACGAGATTACCGCGGAGCAGATGTCACGCCCCTCTCCCTGAGATGCGGTCGCGCAAGTGGAGCCAGAAGGCGTGCCATCCCGTTTCCATGGAAGCTGACGGCGTTCGAAATGTCAGCACGGTTCTGCTTAGCAACCCGAGCGGTACAACCTGTACCGGGACAAAAGCGGTCGACCTTCAGCACGTTTTCCCTGAGTACCTGTCGCACGTGCAACTGCCAGTGGGGTTCCGAATGTACAAATGTAGATTGATGCCTATGGTTTCCATGGCAACCCAAAATATGAAAAGCGTGCATTGGGCCGCCCCGGATTTCCAACAGTGTCCAGTGGCCCGCAGGATTCAGGCAGTCTGAATAGTATTCATTAGTTGTAGTTGAGGACGGGGCTAATTTGCATCTCTCTGAATACACTGAGGAGAATTTTCTTAGACGTGAATGTGCTTAAAAGTGAGAGAGAGGGAGAGATGCCGTTTGTAATCTCAGAAAATCACTTTCTTAATCACCAGTGTCAAGGCAGAGGTAAATAGCAGCCATTCTGGGGAGCTGCCAGGCACTCGCAGCAGAATTCACCCTCTATTACTCCCAAATTATTACTGCTCTGCAGAATGATAAAGTGTACCTGACATTTAATAATGAAAGGATAGTGGGTATTTTAGGAAACCATCTTTTTTTGTGAAAAAAAGTTGCAGCCTGCAGTTCTCAACTTTTTTTAGGCAGCCATAAGGAAGGCACCATTTGTTAATATTAAAATAGAAGCTAGTTTATAATGTTAAAAGATATACTGAATTAATTAATTTTTATTTTATTCAAACTTACCTCCTTAGTAGATTAGTAGTTTATCTGGGATGACTAACATTACACATTTATTTACAAAAGCAATTCAGGTTCAGCACCTACTCAAGGGTAGAACAGCACTGCCCCATCTTGGATTTGAACCTGCAACCCCCTGCACAGCCCAGTTCCATAAACACTGCTGCATATTTGGGGACAGCTCTGTAAAAGCCTGCGGCTCTGATATTTTCTGAGGAGCGGACATGTGCAGAACTGTATTTGATGGCTGAAAGCAGTCCAGGGGGTCACATGGACTGAGCAGCGGTGGAAAATCCAGGTTCAGAAAGTAAAGGTCCTGTATTTTGTTCCAATCACCTGGATTTGCTAATTAGCACAATTCTTCAGCCTGGAGGTGGAACTAATTAGTGAAATCAGCTGGCTGGTTCATGGGAGGAAGAAACGCATGACAGGACTTTTACTTTCTGACCCCTGGACTTTCCAACTCTGCTCCTGAGACATGCAGCACAAAACTCTCAAAGCAATTGATATATAATAGGTTAGACATGTAATGTGAGAAAGAGAGAGGAATAAGGGATAGGGGGAATATGGGAGAGAGGGAGAGATAAAGTGAGAAAAAGAAAGGGATTGAGAGAAGGGGAGAGGGAAAAGGTGCTCCGTTGTGGTAATTTGACACTGCAGTGCAGTGCAGTGACGCAGGTACTTCTAGGGTTGCCTTGCTGGCTTACAGGTGACACGTGAGCTTGTGCTGAATATACAGGTGGTATCAGGCTTACTGACCAGTGCATCGTGTCACTTCCTGTTCCTGTTTCCTGCCTCCTTCTCTCCAGCGTCTTCTGTCCCCAGGACGTAGTGGAGGAAGCCATATTGCTGCTGCTGATCTCCGAGTCCATGGTGAGGCACTTCTTCTTTTATCTCTCCATCTCTCTCTTACTGTCTGTCATATGTATCAGTCTGTCACTTGAACACTTATCTGTGTAACCCTCTCTCTCATTCTCTCTCTCTCTCTCTCTCTCTCTCTCTCTCTCTCTCTCTCTCTCTCTCTCTCGCTCTGTCTCCCCATTCCTCCTCCTGTCATCCCTCTCATCTGTGTGCCTATCTATCCCTCTATCTAACTCAAATTCAGATTTGGGTCTGCATTAACTAAAGCGTTGCTAAAGGGCATGTGTGGCTAAATCAGCAAATACCTCAGCAATGACAGTGCTGTCAATGATGGCAAAACAAAATGGGCTGAAGACACACCCTTTCAGTCCTATTCAATTCAGTTCATTACAAAATACTTTACTGGTGTATTTGAATATTGTCTAAGCTTTACAGAATGAAATCATTGACATTATTATCCACCTCTCTCCATATTCCACTGTCTATCTGTTCCTCTCTGACTTTCATTATCCCCCCGACTTCTCATCCTTTTTATATCCGACAGACTCGTCGCCTCCACCCTTCCTTGTCTGGAATGCCATATTCAAATTCGTTAGGTTACATTTGTGTGTTTGAGGTCATCTGTTTCCATGGCGAATGTGTTTGTGCTCTGTGTCTCCCCCTGCAGGCCAGCGGAGACGCGGTGATCAGTCGTGCTCCTGAGCATCGGGAAGCCAGGGAGGCCAGCTTGCAGGATGCCACCTCCGTCTATGACCTGCTGAGCATCGCCATGGCCAGGAGGGGGCAGTACGCCATGCTCTCCGAGGTGACACTACAGAATTGGGAAAGGGGGAGGGACTGGATTGGGTGGTGGCGGGTTGGTGTGTGTGTGTGTGTGTGTGTGTGTGTGTTAGTGGGAATTACGCTGTTCTGTTGAAAATGAAGTCAAAGAACTAAATGAAAGATGATGCACTGCCCAGATTTTTCTTTCCAATAATAATAATAATAAGAATAATATTTGTACTTTATTTATGTAGCACCTTTCCAGCAGTACACCTTGAGGTGTTTCATGCAACCGCTGACATTTTGTTAGTTAGGTTTAAGTGAAAATGGCTGTCACGCTGGTGCTGTTTTTATTTTGTTGTTGTTTTTTTTATTTAAAAAAAGCTCATTCATTATATTTGAATGATCTCAACTTGATGTTTATTTCTATGGAACAAATAGAGGGAGGTTTCCTGAACCGCATGTTTAGAGGTGCTGCCACGTACCGTATGACCCTAAATGCTCTAGGAAACCTTATGATTCACTGCAGGTGAGATGTGCTGTGGCAGACCTCTCTGTGGGTTCAGAGCCTGGCTGTGTCCCTGTTGCTCTCTCTCTCTCTCGCTCGCTCGATCTCTTCCCGCTCTCCTTGGCCCTCCTGCTTTCACCTGACCTCACTCTCTTTTCCCCTCTAATGATTTCCTGCTCTCTACCACCTCTTCTGTTATCCCTGTTTTTCCTGTCTGCTCTCTCTCTCTCTCCCTCTCTTTCTCTCTCTTTCTCTCTCTTTCCCTCTCCCTCTCTTCTCCTTCAGGTTGGCTCCATGTTGCCCAGGTACACCAGAATGGGGCGTGGCTTCGCTTTAAGATACAGGTGAACCAAAAAGCATGAGGAACGAGGACCGGTTGACAAAATTCACCTATCTGACACACATGCACACATTTATGCGCTCACATACACACAGACACACACACACACACACACACACACTCGCTCTCTCTCTCTTCCATCTGTCACACACAGTCTCTGTCCCACACACACACACACACACACACACATCGGTCACTCTCTCACACACACTTGTCTGTAACATTCTGTCTCTCTCAAATGCACGCACATAGGCACACTCACACACACACACTCCTCTAATGTAACAGGGCTTCGTTCTGCTTCCGTGTCTGTGTTCCACCCTTACTGACAGTACTAACAGCTTTTCTTTCATACTCATCTCTTAGGTGCCAAGATGACAGTTAAACTAGATATAGCCATACCTGTGCCCATTTTATCTTCAACTTAACTGTTACGCTTCAACCTTCAACCTTCATCCTTTAACCTTTGACTTGGATGGTGTGATTGGGTACTATAGGTGTTGGTATGCTTGTGTCTTAATATGTGTGTAAAGGTCCATTAACAGGGATGTGTCTGCCCACTGCCATTTTTAACTGTTGTGATGTCGTCTGTCGAGCTCCTCGGACGTGGGGGTGGTTATGTGGAAGCGTGCATTAACTAACAGGCTGTTTGTCTGTCTGCGTCTGTCCTGCAGTGTCTAGAGCGGGCCATGAAGTTCTCCTTTAACGAGTTTCACCTCTGGTACCAGCTGGGCCTGTCGCTCATGGCCTGTGGGAAGGTGAGGCCTGCTTATAAAGTCTGTTGTAAGCTTACACTCAGGGGATGAAATTGCTCACTGGACCCCTCCCTGTGATTTATGGGCTTGGTTTTATTTGACTAACTGGCTGACATTGGGCGCCTTGCGGCTAATGAACTTACCAGTCTGTCTGTCTAGCGCTTTATTTGTCTGCAGATTGATGTGAATGGGGGAAGTGTGGTACCAGTGTGCTTGTGTGTGACCTCATAATGTGTACATACTGTTGAAAAACCAACATAATGAATAACACTGGAAAGTTGCAAATGTACTGTAATTAAATGGCAACTTGATTGTTTTGACTTGAAGTCTATTTGTGTATTCAGTTATTCATACTGCAATGAGATGCCAGTCTTGATCTGAGGGCCCCTGGAGTTTTTGTGTAGTATAGTCAGTCTGTGTATAGTATACAGTATAGCTAGTCATAAAAGTAAAAAAACTTACATCTGCAGGCCAAGTTTTGGGGAGCCCTGGTCTGAGCTGCACGTATCTCTGTACCGCTGACAGACAACGTTCTCGCAACTTTGCTACAATAGCGCAGCAACGTTGTCAATTGTCAGAACATTCTGGTTCAACAGGCTGAGCGCTCCACGGTATTCGAAGTCCGATGTGTCGTAGGGGAATGGTTTCTCCTCACCGCTGATTGGTGTGAACGAGACAGGTGGCCTGACGCAGAACGTTCTGGAGCCCTCTGTCAGGGGCAAGGTTTCAGAGCCAGCGAAGGGAAAGTGATACGTGTATGGGACAAAGTGAATGGATCTCTATGGAGAAAATGACACCTCAGATTGATGGAAATAGTGCCCTCCCTATAAGGAAGCAGGGCTTCCCCTGCGGCTGTCAGGTTCTGCGCTATTCAAGGGGCCTGTATATGTATATATTGCAATGATATTGCAATATATTTCTTTAAAAAATACACTGCTGTGAAATATATTTATCATTATACAAACAAGTACACATTACAGTATATTCCAGAGTATTCTGTGTGTGTGAGGGAAATTTTGAAAGCCTGGTGGGGTGCTGTATGGGGAGATGGAATGTAGGGAGCAGTGCTGCCTGTTGGGGAAGGGGTGGTGGGGAAGAAGCTGCAGGTTCTGCTGGTAAATCAGAGATGATGTAATCGGGGGAAACGGCCTGTCGGTGTCTTCGGTAAGCCGGCTCCTGGTTGCTAAGTAACCATGCACAAAAACACGGCCCTCTCCCGGGGTAGCGCAGGAAGGGAAGGTTGGCTCTCGGAGGGAGGGAGACTGAGGGAGACGACACAGGTCCCCAAAGTCGCCATGTCATTCGAGGGATGGGAAATCC